>NC_069499.1:438353283-438448283 GCF_027579735.1 Bombina bombina
GAACTTTCAGACCCATGCTAGATCTAAAGTTACTAAACAAGTTCCTCAGAGTACCGTCTTTCAAGATGGAGATATGTTAGGTTAGGATTCCAAGGATTTTGTCTTTTCTGCAGGAAGGCCTTGAGAAGGGGTTATTTGTCAGTACCCTTAAAGGTCAGATTTCTGCTTTATCTATTCTGTTGCACAAGCATCTGGCAAATGTGCCGGATATCCAATCCTTTTGTCAGGCTCTGGTCAGAATCAGGCCTGTGTTTAAATCAGTTGCTCCGCCTTGGAGCCTTAATTTGGTTCTTAAAGTCTTACAACGAGCTTCGTTTGAGCCTATGCATTCCATAGATATTAAGCTTTTATCTTGGAAAGTTTTGTTTCTTATTGCTATTTCCTCTGCTCGGAGGGTTTCTGAACTCTCCACTTTGCAATGCGATTCTCCTTATCTAATATTTCATGCAGATAAGGCAGTTCTTCGTACCAAGTTTGGTTTTCTTCCAAAGATTGTATCGGACAGAAATATTAATCAAGTAAATTGTTGTTCCTTCTCTCTGTCCTAATCCTTCTTCTCATAAAGAACATTTGTTGAACAACTTAGATGTTGTGCGGGCTCTTAAATTTCATCTGCAGGCTATGAAGGACTTTTGTCAGTCTTCCGAATTGTTTGTTTGTTTTTCTGGGAGACGTAAGGGTCAGAAAGCTACTGCCACATCTCTTTTTCTCTGGTTGAGAAGCATTATTCGTTTGGCTTATGAGACTGCTGGACAGCAGCCCCCTGAGAGAATTACAGCTTACTTCACTAGGGTGGTGTCTTTTTCTTGGGCCTTCAAGAATGAGGCTTCTGTAGAACAGATCTGTAAGGCTGCAACTTGGTCCTCTTTGCACACTTTTTCTAAATTCTATAAATTTCATACTTTTTTTTTTTTTTTTTTTAATTGAGGTTTTACAGAAAAAAAAACATAACAGAAATCGCCTGTGTGCATCATAAATGAAAAATACAGCGAAAATTGAACATCATTTTTAAAAAATTATACAGTATGCAATAAGTAGGCTGATGAAACCTCATTTTTATGATAAGTAACATAAATGACTAACCATTTAGCAACCAGCTCACAGGCCATACGGCCACTAAGGATATAGAGAAGACAACTGGTAGATAAGTAAGTAGCTTTAGAGAGTGTGTGGGGGGGGGAGGATATTCAGCGGATAAGCACCGCTAGTCAAACATGGGGGTGTGTGGGGGGGGGGGAGGAGCCTTATATAAGTTGTTGGAGGTGTCTACAAGCAGTAACTATGTTACTAGCCACTGCAAAATACATAATTAGTACTTGTCATCTGGGGACACTGTATTAGACTCATTGTTCTATTAAGTAGGAAATGGATACTTAAGGTCAAAGTCTCTATTAAGGAGATGACTAGATTAACTAGTGGTATGACCATTTTACATGTAGCTAATGGTATTGACAAATACTTGTGTATCTTGGAGCAGAAGTCCAGAAATATACAGGGGGTAAAGATATATTTAGGTATGCGTACATAATAAACCTGCGTTTCCGCCCTGTATTACGGTATGTATCTTTAAACTTAGTAGAGACAGCAATAGACAGAACTATTATTTATATTAGACCAAAAGGACAACCCAGACACAAAACTAGGAAGGAAAGGACTAGCAACATGTCGAAATAATCATCGCTTATGTGGTTCAGATCTACTCTATTCTAACGATTGAGTGACGAATGAGAGTCTTAAAATATAAGGGCTAAGTAGTACCTCCTCAAAATGTTAGGAATCCTAAAAATTTTTTTAATCATAATAGAAAAAGCAATACAACATCCCTATGTGTTGTGAATAAACTGTTGTTCAGAGACTGTTAACTATGGTTTAAAAGTCCGTACAGAGCTCCATGTACATGTGTAGGTTTACAGTAGCAATTAAAGCTAAAGTCCAGTAAGCCACTCGGACATAAAGAGGTGCATATATAGATGTACAGTTACTTTTACTTTTGAGCCCAAATCTAATAATGAAAACTGAGCCTGCTACCATTAAGGGCTAAAGTGCCGCCTAGTATTGGTTGTTATTGTTTAAGCTTAAAAGGGCAGCCAAAGAAGTCCATAGCTGTCATGTAACCATAAATAGGACAATGGGCAATGTAACCAATGTGGTAATGAGTAAACTGAGCTAGTGGGTATCCCCACGGGCCCATCTCTTCCCAGCTGAAAAATTATAGACTTTATAGTGTTATGTGCCTGCTTACAGATCTGGATATTTAGGCAGCAGGAAGATTAACAAACATATAATTTCCCTAGATATAACATACTAATTGTAGTCTGATAGAGGATAACACATTTATGTAACAGAGTTGGAGTACTAACCACTAAATAGTATAAGATAAGATAAGGCCAGTGTGGGCAATCTAAATTATAAGCTTGCAATGTTATATGAACACAGGTTTCAAGACCATAGTAAGAAAGAGATCAAACAACATTACATTTGTACATTTGAGCAGGCAAGCTTGAACAAATATATAACTATTACATAACAGGGCATGCATAGTGAATTGGGGAATGTAAATCCAACTTCTGAGGCTGCAGAAGTGTAATAAAAGTAGATATCGAATTTTATGAGTGAACAAGAAAAAATAGTCAACAACAAAGTAATATAGCAGAATGTTCTACTGAACCTAATTCAGTCAGTTAACAGCATTGAGCAACATCTATTAGTTATTAGTCAGATTAGCCAAGTTCTGACCCAAGTATGAAAAGTAATAAGCTTCTTCAGTTTACCCTATTCCAGAGCGGCAGCTACTTTGGATATTGAAGTAGAGACTACCAGAAGTTCTACAAACAGCATGCATAGTTTTTCCCCAACGGCTTAGGGAGAATAAACAAAGAAGGTGAAGCTCCTTTCCTTTAGCCTGTGTCCCGTAGGACAGACTAACCAATACCCAGTCTGTAAGATCCTGTGTGGCACATCAGATAAGATTCCGTTTTAAAGTAGGGCCTCCATCTTATGCATACCTTCGTGGCAGACGTCATAGCCGGGCTGTGGGACCGTGGGTTGGCCTCTAGCGACATCATAGCGGGATGCTGGTCTCAGGGCAAGAATGTGTATCCCCCGTGTAGACTTCAGCTCACGTAAGGAAGCCTGAGAGAGTGATCTCCAGAGGTGTTTAATAGCATCACACTCGAGAGTGCTTGTGCCACTTAGCTGAAATCTCATCTGAGCCTCCAAGCTGCTAGTGTCCTCCAATGCCAGTGTGACTCGAGTCATCTGGGTGTCATATGCCTCTTCTTGTAGTGCCGATGTTAGGGCTATCGGCGACTGCACACAGGACTGTTGTTCCGCTTGCTCCGCCATTTTTGTTACAGATGCCATGTGAGATTCAGGGCAGCATCTAATGGCGTTCCTCAGGCTGTTGTAGTTACTGGTCATGCGAGTCCCCAAGTCTACTAGGCATGCCCTTAGCTCAGAGTATAATTCATCCATCTTCTATGGTGTAGACTAGGAGCTTCAGCAGGCCAGGTTTATCTAGAAGTGCAATAGGAATATTGAAGCCAAGATGGCGGATCTCACCGCTAGGCTTTACTTTGTATTTCGCAGATCTAGGAGTCCGGGTGTCCTCAACAATATAGCTTTCCTGATTGCTTTATAAACAGAAGTAAGGATCTGAAGCCCTCATCGTGCTAAAGGGATAAGGTAATGAGGTTTATAATATAAAAAATAGCTGAGAATGCAGGAGCTGTGTATAAACACGTCTGGTCCCCACAATGGCTGGCTCGCCCCCAAATTTCATACTTTTGCCTCGGCTGAGGCTTCTTTTTGGGAAAAAGGTTCTGCAAGCAGTGGTGCCTTCTGTTTAGGTTACCTGTCTTGTCCCTCCCTTATCATCTGTGTCCTCTATCTTGGGTATTGATTCCCAACAGTAATTGATGATCCTGTGTCATTATAAAGAAAACTAAATTTATGCTTACCTGATAAATTTATTTCTTTCTTGAAATGTTCCACCCTGTTTTTCAGACAGTATTGTTTATATAAAACTCAGGCCACCTCTGCACCTTGTGTTATTTCCCTTTCTCTCCTTTCCTTCCGTCGAATGACTGAGTTTGTGGGAAGGGAAGTGATACGTAACAGCTTTGCTGTGCTGCTATTTGCCTCCTCCTGCTGGTCAGGGAGTGATATTCCCAACAGTAATTGATGATCCCGTGGACTCACCATGTCAAGAAATAAATACATTTATCAGGTAAGCATACATTTTGTTTTCCACACAAAAAAGAGCACAGAATTAAAAAATTACATAAGAATTTTGCGTTTGAGAGAGAGCTCAAACCCATGAAATAAATGTATGTAATTTGCCAATTTTTCTCTCTTTTGAAAATAATTTGAATATTAAAAAAAAGCTGCAACAGAGGCATTAAAAAGCATGACTTATAGGGCGCAATTAAATACTTGAACGACGTGCGCAAAAACGAGTGTCTAATCGACCGATCACATAGCCGACGCAGCAGACAAGTTACGCGCGTATATTTTACACGTTGTGCGCATTTTTTACTCCCATAAACTAAACATAGAACTGGCAATGCCAGTCGGTATCACATATGCAGTGCAAGGACTTGATGTTTTACTCCATTTTCAGCTCGCCATACATAGGCAGGCACAGCAACCCTTGCGCACAGTAAAAAAAGCACTGTAACTTCCTGGAAGCCTTAGCAAACACCTAACACAATGCGCAATATCAACCCCTAAATCGCCACCCCCCCCACATCGCAATGACTAATAAAATGTATTATACCCTAATCCGCCATCCCTCCACAACAATATGTATTAAACTAAAACCCCTAACCTAACACCCCCTAATTTAATCTCAATTAAAATAAACTCAAATAAAAAATAAAATAAAAAACTAACTACCTTAAAAATAAAAATAAAATTACAAAAAATAAAAACCTAAATTACAAAAAAACTAACATTACACAAAATTAAAAACCTAACATTACTAAAAAATAATAAATCCTACTATTACAAATAAATTAAAAACATCTACCATTACAAAAAAAACACCACTAAAATTACAAAAAAAGAAAATAACAAAACAAAATTATCAAATTAAAAAATGTTATTCCTATTATTAAACCCCCCCGTTTTTAAAAAAAAAACCACCCCCATAATAAAAAAAACCCTAATCTATAAATAAAATACCAATAGCCCTTAAAAGGGCCTTTTGTAGGGCAGTGCCCTAAAGTTAATGGCGAAAAAATCTTTATCCAGGCGGCTCCATCTTCATCCATCGTTGGGACCATTTTCATCAATCTTCATTCAGGCCTCGGGACCATCTTCTATCTTCATCCCGGTGGCGGCCTGCAAAGTCCTCAGCAATCTTCTTCATCCACACGACACATAGGTCCTCTTCATGATCGCATGATGGAGCTGCCTGGATGGAAGAACTTTCGCCACTGGGATGAAGATGTTTTGATGGCCTTAAGAAATGGTGAGTAGCAATTTTGTGGTTAGTGTTTTTTTTTTTGGGTGGGGGGGGGGTTTGGAATTTTGTTTTTGGATTAGGGCTATTTTTATTTTAATGAACAGAAAAAGAGGCTGAATGCCCCTTTAAAGGGCAATGCCCATCCAAATGCCCCTTTGGGCAAATGGGTAGATTAGGGCTTTTTTAGTTAGGTTTTTTTATTTTGGGGGGTTGTAATGCTTTATTTTTTTGGTAATTTTAGTGGGGTTTTTTTGTAATGGTAGATTTTTTATTTTATTTGTAATGTAAATGTAAAGTAAGTTTTTTTTTTTTTTTTTAATTTAGGTTTTTTATTTTTTGTATTTATTTTTTATTTTTTAGGTAGTTAGTTTTTTTTTATTTTTTTATTTAAGTGTATTTTTAATTAGGTTTAAGTTAGGGTGTGTTTAGGTTAGGGGGCTTTAGTTTTTAGTTTATACTTTACGTTGTGGGGGATGGGCGGATTAGGGGCTTAATAGGTTTATAGGTAGCTTTGCATTGTGGGGGGGTGGCGGTGTTTAGGGGTTAATAGTTTAATTAGATATTTTGCGTTGTGGGGGGCGGTTGGCGGTTTTAGGTGTTAATAGTTTAATTAGGTGTTTGCGTTGTGGAGGGTTGGTGGTTTAGGGGTTAATTGTTAAAGTAGGTGTTTGCATTTTGGGGGGTTGGTGGTTTTAGGGGTTAATAGTTTTAATTAGGTGTTTGCATTGTGGGAGGGTTGGCTGTTTAGGGGTTAATAGTTTAATTAGGTGTTTGTGATATGGGGGGGGCGGTTTAGGGGCTAATAACTTTTACTAGTTATTGCGATGTGAGGAGATAGCAGTTAAGGGGGTTAATATGTTTATTTAGTATTTGCGATGTGGGGGGATGGCGTTTTTTTGGCGGTAGATTTTTACAAGTGATTTCAACATTTTTTTATTTTTTATTTAAACATGCAATATGATATACTGGTGTAAGTTTCTGGCAACGCCAGAAATTTGTAGTTGCGCACATTTCTGAACTCAGCAATTTTTCCAACTTATGCAGTATATCATCTGATGGCGTGTTTTATGTGATTCACCCGATGTGCGTGGTGAATCACATAACAGTTGCGCTGAAAAAATATTCCACATATGGAACTCGCCCATAATAGTTAGCCACATTTGTTATCACAATTCAGATATACGTACTGGAAAAACTACTTATAATGCATGGCCTTTGCCTGTATATTCATTCATTTGTATTAATGTAACTCACATTTTCCCACTACAGTAGTTATTTAAATAAATGTAGCAGTTTTTGAGTTATAAAACCAATTGATTTTGCAATGTATTATATAAAGTACCACAAAAAAAATTAGTTTCAGAGCTAAATTTGCTTGAGGGAACAATACAAATTTTCTTTTTATTTTAAAAAGAAAGGTATTTATGTCTTTTTGAAATCATAGCCGCAGATCAATAGATGAAATAGCAAGCGAATACAGAAATAGTTTAACTTCTCTAATAAAAATGACCAGGTTATCAGTTTTTAAAAAAATCTGTGTAAAGATTTATTTACAACTAAAGAGCTTGTTTAGCCCGAAGTGATTTGCTTGTGAAGTTTTCTTTTTCATTAAGGATTATGAAAAAAAAAGTCTCTAGAAAATGAAGTAAAGATTTTCAGAAGGCTGTTTGTCTCATTTGTACTCAGTTCTGACAACCTTAAGAACTTTCTGTGGCAGATAGATCATTTATATAGCTAGTTATTGAAAACCAGATTAAGTGACCTTTCTTCACGCCTGCCTTAATATTTTGGTTAAGAAATGTTTTGAATATAACCATACTACTAATTATTTTATTTCTTATCTACTTATTAATACCAAGATTATCAAAGCAATGGGGTTTATAGTTTAAAGCGAGGCAGGGTGTCCAACTCTCATTAGCAAATGTCAATAAAAATATAAGGAATCTATGTACTTCAGAGCAGCAGAAAATACTGCAGATAACTTATTTAAGCTTATCTCAATTGATAGAAGCAGAGACATTAACATTATTTTTTTTTTATAAATGCATGAGAATGGATGAGTGCATTGCAAAAAACAAATGTCTTAAAGGGATTTAAAAACTCTTATTCTGTTGCTAAATGTTTGCATTACAGTCCTGGGGCACACCCTTTGATAGCCTTTTGAGTGCTTCTTTGATGTGGCTAGTTAGCGATAAGCTGTTAATAAGTTCCTGCACTGATCAAGCAATCACTGTGTAGCAATTTAGGAGAATCAGGTATCTGAATTACACAGAATGCCTCTCTAGGGGCAATGGCAAAATGTTTATTTGTAAATTATAGGAAAAATAGGCAATAATATAAACATGACTTTTAATTATATTTCTCAGTATGTGACCCCTTACAGACAGCAGTAATTTATGGCATGTTTGGCAAAATCAGGTATTTGACTTTGTACTATCATTGTAAATATATTTGTACAAATAAAATGTGTTAACAAAGAAAAAACATGGTCATTTTGATAATAGGATCACATTGTGAAGGTTTTTTTTTGCTTTGCTTTGTTTTTTGTTTTGTTTTTCAAATTGCTGGCTCTAGCTAAATCATGAAAGAATAATCTAGAATACATGAGAAAGACAGAAAAAACTGCAGCATATCCCCTCTAAGCAGGGGACGGAACTACCTATTGGTGCCAGCAGGTGCAGTGCACCAGGGGCCCAAGGCCTTGGGAGCGCCCATTGAAGCCAGTCTATAAGTAGGGATGTGCCCAAATGTGTACATCCTAATTCAGAGAGCTTGTATTAGTGCTTCTTTATCTATCTATTTATACTCAGAATCATTATACAGAGCAGCATGTATATTATTACTATGGCTTACTGCTGAGTACCTTTGGGCGGGCCTAAAAAAATATTTGCACCAGGGCCCTCTGTTGAGTAGTTCTGCTACCGCCTCTAAGGTCTCAATTTAACAAGCTAGGTTGGACAGGGTCGTACATTTTGTGCCCCTGTCCTGCCGCAGCTTGCTTCTGGTGGACAGAATTCTGCTGGTGGAATTTAACATTGCACGTGAGCGCTATTTTGCACTTGCATGCAATGCCACCCCTTAAGCGTGCACAGCCAAATCACACATGGGCAGGAACTGTCAATCTCAACCTAAGAGGTGGAGAAAAGGATAGGAAGCATCAGTTTGATGACCGCTGCTTCATAAATACGGACTGCAGATTCTCTTGTGAAGAGCAGGAGAAGGCTTGACAAAATATTGATTGTAAAGAGTCACATCAGAATCAACATCAACAAGGCATTTGGAGCTTGTCTCTGATACCCTCTGACGCGTATCACATGGTGAGTGTTCTAGTCTCACTGTTTGACACATCCAGCGGCTGTAATGGTGAAGCTTTGTATCCGGAAGTTCTTAGGGTCCGGTAAGGGTTTGGATGATGTCAGTACTCCCAGTGCCTTGATAGAGCATACTAATGTTGTAAGAGCTGAGTTTTAGTAACTGCACTGTGCTGTTGAAATCACAAAGAAGAACCCCATGATGCATGATCCTGATTTATGTCAGCCAAAGAGGAGAGGAGCTCAACTGTAAATCAGAACATAGTTATTTCCTTTACACCTACTCTATATTGGGAATAATGTAACTGGCCTTGCAAGTACCCAGAAGCAATAATAACGTTCAGGTGTGTGCCGAGCGCTTTGTGTATAAGGGAGGCCTTAAGCTTACTAACAGATTAGCCTCCTAGTAGGCTAAAAATTATAATGCAGAATGGGGAGCGGTAGTAAGCGCTAGAATAGCTTAAAAGGCTAGATGCTTGAGAATATAACAAATATTTATTATACAATAGGATAAAATCGCATATAAAATTCCAAATACATATAGAAATACAATAAAGTACTAAAATGCAGAATTCAAATGTAGAGTTTTACAATAAATCAATGGATCCATGAAAAAAAAAATTTTGAGGTACAAATATTAATGAGTCGTTGAGTTTTAAAACTGATTTTCGCTATATCTAAAGCAGCACGTGTGAGTACACCAGTGGATAAGCTGGTGTGGGATTGTTCGATGGTAGAATTACTCCTAATAGTAGTGTATGTGAAATATGGGGGTGGTGTGAATTGTGTCTACAAACAATGCAATGTCAACAATCAACACTTACATATCAATCTTTTTAAATTGTGCAAAGTATACTAAAAAATGTGCAAAGTAATATAAAAAAATTAGTAACAACTTTCAAAGCGTGCAAGTCCTATTGCTAGACCTCAAAAATGACGTGAGGGGGCGTGACGTCTGACGGGGTGGGTGTCAATCCAAAGAAGATGCCAACACTAGCGCTAGTGATACTAAAAATGAAAAAATTTAAAAATTAAAGCAACCGAATGTTTATAGTTCCTTAGAAGAAAGATCACAATGTCCTCCAAGCGTGATGGTGATATAATGGTGAATTAGATTGGTGTATAGATAAAACACCCAGACGTAAACGTTTTGAGTTAACAATCCTATAAAGATCAGTCCCAAAAAAATAATAAGGATATCGTGATGTGAGTAACAATTGAGAAAAAACAGGAGAAAAAATGAGAAAAAAACAAGGGGCAAAAAAGATAGGCCAAATATCGCAAACAATGTGGAGAAAAAAAAGTTATAAAAAGACAAAAACAAAATAAAAATAAAAATAAGTGCCCTTTATTACAGGGCCGCTTCGGCACCCTTGGTGCCAAGGTTCAGAGGTGGTGGTACCAACTTCTGTAATTTTCAGTTAAAATCTCTTGAAACGTCCATAGTTTACATAAGCATAGAATACATAAAAAAATGCAAATATCGCAATAAAGTGGAAATTTAAATACCTGAAAAATAAAGAAAGAGACAATAGTGCAACACTGTATACAAGAGACAATAGTGGTATAAGAAACAAGCTCACCAGTACGTCAACGCGTTTCAGACCACAATTGGCCTTTATCAAGACTATACTGAATTCATTGGCTCTGGGAGCTTTTATAGCCTAGATGTGAAATTGATTGTGGGAGGTTTGGCACCAAAGCATCTCTGGGAAATGTACTAATGTTCCCCTTCCTGTTTGCCTCAAAGCATCTCTGGGAAATGTACTAATGTTGTTTTACTCTCACTAGTCGATATAATATTCAGTCCTAATGTGTTACTATCGATCCTCTAATAGACCTAAAACTGTCATGTGTGCTTTATTTCTGTATCCGGTTCTAATACAGGACAGATGATCTTTATAACTTTACGTTATCTTTCTACTGTAATCGAATTTAATCATAATCCTCATAGAGTCTGTTAAGTGTTCCAGTATTTTCCGTTTTATCTTAAGGGGAAAGTTTGAACTAGCTTTTGATTCTCGATGGCTTTGTTTTGTTATTGTCGATAAGGGTTGTTTTCGGACCGGAAGTGACGACTCCTGTGTTGCTTTCTGGTGTATGTAGTCTGCAGTCAACTTCCGGTCTTTCTATTACCTGCTGTTTCTGTGTGTAGCTGACAGATATTTTAAAAGTTTGTGATGTTCGTGATGGAACTTACGGGGTTTCTTATCTAAGTGTGGACTTTTTATAAACCAACATTAATCACTTCCATTCGTTTAAAATTATGTTAATGGCATTATTTCAATAAGATTTTACTGTGAAAAATAAACATATGTATATCTTAGTGGTTTCAAATCGATGTCACATATAGCCAATGTGGGTTATGTGTACCTTTCTCGTAACTGGTAATTGAATAATCGTTACAATGTCCTAGTAGTCTTTTGAGCGATTAGAAAACATAAGGGATTGGTCAGGCTCAATCCGGTCCTATTGTGGCAAAATCAGATTGGTCCCTGTGATTTTAATAGTTATGTTTCTAATAGATTAAGTCAAAAAGTGGTCCTCGTTGGCAAATTTATATTGAGATGAACCTTAGTCTTTGTTTTTGTTTTCAATGTATCCATGTTGTAGTTACGGAATTAATATGTAATCTATGTAGAAATGGATATCTCAAAAGTGTATATGTCCTCTGTGGTTCTATCTTAACTTTGGGGCTGATACTGTATCTGTAATAGCTCAATCTAATAATCTCGTTATTCTCCTTCTTATGTTTCTTTTGATTGCGGTAAAACTGCATTAATCGAATATGATGTAAGTAAACGTGTCCGAAATCTATATGTATTGTTTGTCAGGTCATCTTTGTTCTAAGCGGAACTGTACCAACACTTAATAGTTCTTTTAGGTCCTTTAGGTGGAGGAATCTCTTTGGTTCTGTATATTTGTTTCCTATGGGTATCGTCATAGTTTTTAGATTTTATTTAACATCTACATTTTATAATCCCACTTTTGGGTGGTTTCTAACACTATATATATTTATACTATATATATATATATAGTATGGATCTGTTATCAGCTCTCTGGCCAGAGATGGGCGGGCTGTTGTTTTACAGTTCTCTTGGCTAAAGGGATGTCCTAAATTCCGTGTTATTTATCCATAGAAGGACAATTACTGTCGTCTGAATCGTCCTAGTGTTCCCCCTTTCTTCCATGGGTCCTGTCATGACACAAATTGCTTCTACCAAATGAAAGTCTATACCTATTAGAGGTTTGTTGGTATTTCCACGTATGAGTCTGAATTTCTTATTTAAATAGGAAGAAGGGAACTCGAGGTGGCTTCTCATGTTTCAGTTCCAAATTGGGACACTTATTTAGGAAAGGGTACTTAAGGTGTCTTCTCATGTTTTGGTCCCAAATTTGGGGGGGACATTGTGTTTGGGGACCTGTATTTTAAATAAACCATTAGTTAATGTAAATTGAGTTGATGTGCGAGGTCTTCCTTATGGTTTAGCCCTTTTGGAAAGAGGCATGTCCCATCATAAAAATCCATTTTGGACTCATTAAATAATAGTTTATGCTCATGGTTCCCTCCCCCTCCAGTTTCTTTTAACTTTCTGTATTCCAAGGAAACTGAAATCCTTCATATCCCCCTTGTGAAAGGTCGCAAAATGTTTGTATAGTGGGGTATCCACCTTCCCTTTTTCTATACAGAGTATATGCTCCCTAATTCGGTCCCTAAGGGCTCTTGATGTTTGCCCTATATACTGGAGGCCACAGGAGCAGGAGATTAGATATATAACGTTTTTATCACTGCCATACTAATCAGATCTCTGATCTTATGTTTTTCATTTCTGTGGTGTGAAGAGAACATGTCATGGGAAGAATCCTCTGATGTTTTTGCCTTGATAATTAGTGGTGGTGTTGGTAATTCGCTTTTCTTGGAATGCTGGGTGCTTATAATGCTTTTCAAGTTTTAAGTTTTCCTGTAGATGAATTTGGAATTGGGGACTTAGCTTCTCCCCAATCACATCGTCTTCTTTCAGTATCGCCCAATGTTTCCTGATGATGTTCTCTAGGACTGTATCTATTCTCACAATACCTCGGTTATCATGGGTACGTCTATTACATTATCGTTCCACAGTCTTCCTGGTTTCGTTTTGTAGCCTATGAGGTTCTTCTTTTCGACCCTTGCTTACTTCCCTGATCTTTTTCATCTAGGATATCTTCATTATATCCTCTTTCGAGGAACCGCTGTTACAATATTTCCGACTGCTTGGTCCATTGCTCTGTAGTAGAACAATTCTTCTTTACCCTTAGGAGTTGTCCTTTGGGTATATTGGACAATGTATCGAGACATTCAAAATGAACGTCTGCCAAGATATCAGAAACCTAAAACTATCCAAGTGCAACAAAATCAAACATAATCTCATGAGACCACAACTGGAGACGATCAAACATCTAGAGAAGAACAATGACTTAATAATCAAACCGGCCGACAAGGGGGGCGGAATAGTCATCATGGACAAGATGAAGTACGAGGATGAATGTATGAGGATCCTGAACGATGATGAAACATACCAGAAACTTTGTAGTAACCCGGTAGTAAAATTTAGAAAAGAGCTGGATGTCCTCCTTGGAGGAGCGAAAGCCCAAGGTATACTAAGTGAGAAAGAATATGATTAGATAAGAATAACACATCCAAGAACTCCGGTATTTTACCAATTACCGAAAGTCCATAAATCCCTAGTTAACCCGCCGGGAAGGCCCATCATATCTGGGATAGGGTCTCTAACATGTAATCTATCAGAATATGTCGATAAAATTCTACAAAAATATGTCGTCTCACTACCTTCATACCTGAGAGACTCTACGCAGATTTTGTCACTATTGAACAATATCACCTGGAAGAGCAATTATATAATGGCCACATGTGATGTGACGTCACTGTACAAGAGCATCCCACACGACCTAGGAATAGAGGCAGTCAACTAATTTCTGAGTAAAGACCAGAACATACCAGATAAACACAGGATATTCGTATTGGACTGCATTGATTATATATTGAATCACAATTATTTCTGCAATAATAATAAATTCTACAAGCAAAAATGTGGAACAGCAATGGGGACCAGGTTCGTGCCCAGCTACGCGAACCTTTATATAACGCGAACCTGTATGTAAGTTTGAATACTTGTCAATAAATTATTACACTTAGAGGGGATGCGCTGCTGTTTTTTTCTGTCTTTCTCACAGCATCCATTACCAAGGGGATCCACAGAAGATTTTCCCTAACACAGAGTGCTGCATCTCTTCAAGTGCTGTTATCTTTACACAACCTGTTTCTTCCTTAATCTCCAGAGGAATTACTGGAGGATGCATTTAATCAAGTGCTGTACTTTTAGGATCTATTTTAGTATTGATTATAATACCTTGAACTCTAGAGAATTTTTTTTATTTTAGAATGGTTAATTTTGAACTTGTAGTGACATTATATAGCTCTTGGTTTTATTTTATGCAAGACAGTGATTCTACTTTATATTAAGATTGAGTTGCTATATGTTTCAAGCCTATTGTATGACATAGCTCTAGAACGAGGTTACACATGTGAGCATACCCAGGGGACTGTTGGATACTCTCTCTCTCTCTCTCTCTCTCCTCTCTCTCTCACACACCACACACACCACACACACACACACATATATATATATATATATATATATATGGAGTGCAGAATTATTAGGCAAGTTGTATTTTTGAGGATTAATTTTATTATTGAACAACAACCATGTTCTCAATGAACCCAAAAAACTCATTAATATCAAAGCTGAATAGTTTTGGAAGTAGTTTTTAGTTTGCTTTTTAGTTATAGCTATTTTAGGGGGATATCTGTGTGTGCATAATTATTAGGCAACTTAACAAAAAACAAATATATACCATTTCAATTATTTATTTTTACCAGTGAAACCAATATAACATCTCAACAATTCACAAATATACAGTTCTGACATTCAAAAACAAAACAAAAACAAATCAGTGACCAATATAGCCACTTTTCTTTGCAAGGACACTCAAAAGCCTGCCCATCCATGGATTCTGTCTGTGTTTTGATCTGTTCACCATCAACATTGCGTGCAGCAGCAACCACAGCCTCCCAGACACTGTTCAGAGAGGTGTACTGTTTTCCCTCCTTGTAAATCTCACATTTGATGATGGACCACAGGTTCTCAATGGGGTTCAGATCAGGTGAACAAGGAGGCCATTGTCATTAGATTTTCTTCTTTTATACCCTTTCTCTGCCAGCCACAACTGTGGAGTACTTGACGCGTGTGATGGAGCATTGTCCTGCATGAAAATCATGTTTTTCTTGAAGGATGCAGACTTCTTCCTGTACCACTGCTTTGAAGAAGGTGTCTTCCAGAAAACTGGCAGTAGGACTGGGAGTTGAGCTTGACTCCATCCCTCAACCCAAAAAGGCCCCACAAGCTCATCTTGATGATACCAGGCCCAAACCAGTACTCCACCTCCACCTTGGCTGGCGTCTGAGTCGGACTGGAGCTCTCTGCCCCTTTACAATCCAGCCACGGGCCCATCCATCTGGCCCATCAAGAACTCACTCTCCTTTCATCAGTCCATAAAAACTTAGAAAAATCAGTCTTGAGATATTTCTTGGCCCAGTCTTGATGTTTCAGCTTGTGTGTCTTGTTCAGTGGTGGTCGTCTTTCAGCCTTTACTTACCATTGCCATGTCTCTGAGTATTGCCACACCTTGTGCTTTTGGGCACTCCAGTGATTGTTGCAGCTCTGAAATATGGCCAAACTGGGGTGGCAAGTGGCATCTTGGCAAGCTGCACCGCTTGACTTTTCTCAGTTCATGGGCAGTTATTTTGCCGCCTTGGGTTTTTCCACACGCTTCTTGTGACCCTGTTGACTATTTTGAATGAAACGCTTGATTGTTCGATGATCACGCTTCAGAAGCTTTGCAATTTTAAGAGTGCTGCATCCCTCTGCAAGATATCTCACTATTTTTGACTTTTCTGAGCCTGTCAAGTCCTTCTTTTGACCCATTTTGCCAAAGGAAAGGAAGTTGCCTAATAATTATGCACACCTGATATAGGGTGTTGATGTCATTAGACCACACCCCTTCTCATTACAGAGATGCACATCACCTAATATGCTTAATTGGTAGTAGGCTTTCGAGCCTATACAGCTTGGAGTAAGACAACATGCATAAAGAGGATGATGTGGTCAAAATACTAATTTGCCTAATAATTCTGCACTCCCTGTATAGCCTTATAAACAACCTAATTCATTGGGGGATAGATACTAGCAAATTTCCTAACACCTGAATATAAGTGTTGGGTAATATCGCCTCTTTTTTTTGTAATCTTGACTCCATTTCCCTTGAAGTAGCTAATAAAGCCAGGAATTACATTTTTTCTTTGAGAACTTTAATTGGCATTTTTGGGTTCTATAATGAGCTCTCTAGATTATGTTTAATACATGCACAAACATAGAAACATTGATTATGAAGGCAGATAACCATAGGTCTACCACGTATGTTCAATAAATTCATTTTACCACTCCCTTTAGCTTTTTAGTTTCTCTCATCAGCTGTAGTTTTAGCATGAATAAATACCCAATGTGCATAAATCCATTGTAGGTTGTATACAAAATTTTTTTTTTTAATATTTTAATATTTATTAAGTTTTCAAAAGAAAAATATTACATCTGGTCAGAACATGCAGGTTCAAACATTTCAGTTAGGAGACTATACTGAATATTAAAGTACATTGATATGAGTTGTCCTAAGGCAAGGTTTAACGAGTCCACAGTGTATAAAAGTCTATATTTTTTATTCTTGCCTTTTCTGACAGTACTTGTAGGAACCCACAATGTCTAGACAGTGTTGGAGTTTAAGAGAAAACAGCATATGTGTTAAGGTAGTTGGGAAGGGGGAAAAGGAAAGAAACAACAACATAAACAAAATTGTCCAAGGATTAGTTTAAATGATAAAACATACATATACAATTAATTGTACCTTCAATGCATCATTCAATGACAAAAATTCCACATAAAGGAAGCACATATAATTTGCTAAAGATTCATTAACCTCATTCCAAATTAAACTTATTTCATGTAGCATAAGAGTATTGTTCCCTAAAATAATGAAGTATTTCTAGGATTAGTGTATTTTTACTAGGGCTAGCCAGTTTGCTAGGGATGGTATTTGGACAGTTTTCCAAGCTATAGGTACTATTATTATTATTATTGTTATTATTATCATTTATTTGTATAGCGCCGGCAAATTCTGTAGCGCTGGGTACAGTGATAGGGGTATAAAATGTCAAGGATTTGTGATAAAATACAAAACTAAACAAATATAGTACAGGAGGAAGACGGCCCTGCTCTGGAGAGCTCACAGTCTACATGTTTAGGGTGCAGAGACATAAGGTTGGGGGTACCTTGTCACATTGGTTGTAGTTGCAGCAGGGAGTCAGGCAGTTCATGTATTAGTTTTGTTAGAATGAGATATGGAGGAGAGATGGTAAGCCTCTCTGAATAGGTGGGTTTTCAAGGAGCATCTGAAGCTATAGGTACTAGGTGTTTAGTTGAGTTTATCATAATCTGGTATTGGCATCTTCTAATTTTGCAGGATATATCTGAAATGGCATTAAATAGAATTCTTTCTGGAGAAAGATCAATTTGTGTATCAATTACTTTACATGCTTAGCTATGGACTAGTTCCCAGAAAGGATGTAAAATGTTGCAACTCCACCAAATATGATACATAATGCACGCCTGGCCACACCCCCTCCAACATCTGTCATTTGCATTACGAAACATGTATTTTAATTTGTTCGGGGTTAAATACAATCTGGTAAGGATTTTTGTATTGGTCTCAAGAGCTGCTGCAGAGTGAGACGATTTAGCAGTTGCTTTAAACCAGGATGACCAAAGTTTGGGAGATATTGAGTGGTTTATTTATTTTTCCCATTTCTAAGTGTATTTTGGTTTTGAGGGCAGATGTGACCTAAGAAGGCACCTTTGCATTGTAGATATTACTTTTTGGGTTGATGTTGTGTGGTGCATAGAGTTTTGATTGGGGTAAGCGGTCTTAACATATCCGTTTTGATTTGTGAGTGATAATGTAGTGTCTAGTTTGATGATAAAACAGCCAGGAGTTAAATTGATTTAATCCTTGTTTTATTAATGTCTGTCTCGAGGCTAGGTGTCCCATCTCTACAAGCTCATGGATAGGGAGGAAATCTACCATGTCTGGAACGTTAGAGATACATAAAATGTTTTCCATGAGTCTCGATTGGGATTTTTTTGTTGAGAAGATGGGTAGTCAACAGGGAGTAGGTGGTTGAGATTAAAGGGACACTGTACCCAAAATTTTTCTTTTGTGATTCAGATTGAGCATGAAATTTTAAGCAACTTTATAATTTACTCCTATTATCAAATTTTCTTCATTCTCTTGGTATCTTTATTTGAAATGCAAGAATGTAAGTTTAGATGCCGGCCCATTTTTGGTGAACAACCTGAGTTGTCCTTGCTGATTGGTGGATAAATTCATCCACCAATAAAAAAGTACTGTCTAGAGTACTGAAACCAAAAAAAGCTTAGATGCCTTCTTTTTCAAATAATGATAGCAAGAGAGCGAAGAAAAATTGATAATTGGAGTAAATTAGAAAGTTGCTTAAAATTGCATGCTCTTTCTGAATTACAAAAGAAAAAATTTGGGTACAGTGTCCCTTTAAATTATATTTGTTGAGTATAGTCACCCAATCTGACCATATGTCTTTTATAATTGTATGTAGCGCAAATAAGGTCAAAGGAGGCTTTTGAGGAGCCCAGCACATCCTCCTAATATGAGGCGTGTTCAACAACTGGGTTTCTAAATGAATATTTCTTTTATAGGTAGACTTTCCTTGTCTGCACTATTCAATGACTCTGTTTAGTGATATCGCCCATTTATTTAATTGAAGATTAGGGACTCTCAAAACACCCTCCTCTCTGTGGATATAAAGGGTGTTTTTAGCTAGTCTAGGTGGTCTGCGATGCCATATATATATGTCCATGATGGATTGTAGTTTACAGATGTCTGCTCCAGGTTGTATACAATTTTGACATCTTTTAAAGTGAAGGTCCATTTTGATGAATTAGTGCCCAGTTTCTAATAAACCTATTAAAAACAATGGCACTTTAATTAATCAAAACTGACATTTCACTCGTTTTCTTCAAAAACTTACCTTTTAATCCTGGCAGCCGCTCCAGCACTTCCTCTGTCCGTCACAAGCAGTCTTCTCGGGTCCAAAATGACAAATCCGGCTTCCTCCAATCACAGCGTTGCATCAGGCCAAGATTCTCCCGGGGGGGGGGGTAAGCTGTGATTGGAGGAAGCCTGATTCGTCATTTCTGACGTCTACAGAGGTTTCCAACAGCCGGGGGAATCGCTGGAGCTGCTGCAAGGATTAAAAGGTAAGTTTTTGAAGTAAACAGTGAAATGTCAATTCTGATGAATTAAAGTGCCCTTGTTTTTAATAGGTTTATTAAAAACCGGGCACTAATTCATCAAAATGGACCTTCACTTTAAACATTGTTTGTCAGCTGATCTGATCTGGCCAGACTTGAGTAATACATAAGGTCTGACTTATTACTTGGGTAATACATCCTCTGACTAGATGAAGAAAAATTTAATTAGCTATACTAGGTCTCTCTAATCTCTAAAATAACACTATAAGACAAATAAAATTTTAGAGTATACTAGATAATCATACCTGATCTAATAAAACTGTTTCCGTGCCTGTCAATACAAATTTGTTCCTTTTTTTAAAGCACAAGCATAAATTGGTGTAGCGTAGGCATTGAGGGTAAATGTATAGTAATCTTTTTAGCAAAATCAATACTATATTCTATGCAAGCCCTCTTATTGCCACATTTTATAAACATCAGTGCTGTTTTTTGGCTTTAGTCTAACTAATAAGTCTCCAATCCCCTATTATTGCAAACATTCTATTTGCTTGAAACTTAAGAGTTTATTGAGATTAGACAAATGAGCAAAACTGCTTACATTTCTTATAAGCTCAAAGATTATAAGTAATGGAAAAACTAAAAACTAGGTTTAATACAGACTGCTTGAGTGAATATAAACCCAAGATACCCCAAAGAAATGAGTGGTACAGTACACAAGTCTAGTAATTGATACAGTACAGAGGATTAGTAGCTTCCAGGAAGAACTATTTACCTAAATAAGTAATTTTCACTTATAGCACTTAAATCACCTCAATGGGGCCCATTTATCAAGCTCCGGGTGGAGCTTGAGGGCCCGTGTCTAAAGACTGCTGCTCCATAACCTGTCCGTCTGCTCTGAGAAGGTGGACAGACATCGCTTTAATTCAGTCCGATTGAGTACTATCGGGTTGATTGACACCCCCTGCTGGCGGCCGATTGGCCCACAAATCTGCAGGGGGTGGCGTTGCACCAGCAGCTCACAAGAGCTGCTTGTGCAATGCTGAATACATAGAGTGTATTGCTGTCCGCATTCAGCGAGGTCTGGCATACCTGATCAGCACTGTCGGATCAGGTCCACCAGACCGTTGATAAATATCCCCCCATGTACCATTATAAAACAAAAAATGCAAAATGTAGGAGTATTTCAATATTGAAAATTGAAAGTGCACATGACAGACTTCACAAGTCCTTTTCTGCTACATATCTGTCCCTAATTGGCTTCAACAATGTTGATCTGGTAACTGCAAAACAATGTAACTTTCACTAACAAAATGACACACACACACATATATAGATTTTTAGTATGCCTATTATTTTTATTATCAGTTATTTGTACAGCACCAACAGATTCTGAAGAGCGAGGAATACAAAATATATAACATATTAAAATACTTAAACCATAATTATAATATAATTTAAAAAAATAAATGAGCACTCATGGTTTGCTTGTTTTCTTTCTTTCTTTACTTTTCTTTTTTTTTTCTTTTTTTTCTTTATTTTATAATTTGTTGGAAGTGGGGAGTGGGCAGCCTAAATAGTAAGGAGTAGGGGCTACATAATGGAATATTGTCCCAATATGGATAACAAAGATGAAATTGGAGTATAGGATAAGGAGAGGGAAGGAATGAATTTGAAGAGGGAAGGAAGGATGAAAGATGTAAATAAAGAAATGGAAAGATGGATGGAATGGGATAAGATTGTGGGGAATTCAACTATACAAGAGAAGAAAATGCAAGTGATACACAGGTATTTTAGTTTGGAAGCTATTGCCTGTAAATAGAAAATAAACTTGGGATCCATTCCATAACATGTCCAGAGCAAAGTGCATTGATTGGCTTTTTGTTGAATATTGAAAATCAAACCTATTCCAATCCATTTGTAAAAAAAAAACATGATAATACCTTATCAACTGTTTTTCAAATGGTCATCTCTAGATAATGAGTGGAAGTGCATTGAAACTCCTAAAAATACTTTAGCTATGTGTTTAACCCATTTGCAAGATAAAGATAGAAAAGCAAGATATGAAAAAACTCACAGAGCTATATGCACAATGCAGGATATGGGCAGAAACACACCAAGACTTTGACATTTGATAGAGCAATAATATTAAGGGAAACATGAAAATAGATTGAATTAAGAAGCAGATAACTGGAGATAAAAATAGATTTAATCATATAGTTATAAATATATATAGATTATAATTAAATGTAATGTTATTTTATGCCATCTACCTTTTGGTTTCAATTATACATACGTCTAGAGCTATTTTAGCCTAGACTTCAAAATTGAATTTTAATCCAAATACCACAGTATTTTCTATTAGTGTTTGCAAATGTTATTATAATATGTGTAAACAAAACATTATTATGCAATCTCAGTATAATCCCGTGTAATGCACTTTAATTTATGAAACAGTAGTTACCAACTTTGTAGCAGAGTTGCAGGTGCGATTTAAGCAAAACACAAGAAATTATATTTTTTCAATGGATAATGAATATCAAACAAAAATCCTTTTAATTTTAATACAACTATCCATAAAACTGAGACCAGATTAATAAACAAAAATAACAAATAATTATTCATAAATAATCTGCAGTAAATAATAGCAAAAACAATTAATACATATCAAAAGATAGGTTCCATTTAAAAAAATAAATGATTGATTAAAACTTCTATCACTTCAATGATCAACCATCAGGCTAGAATTAGCAAAAATAAAGGGCTAGATTACAAGCAGCGCACTAACTGTAGCACGCAAACTATTTGGGGTATTTTGTGGCTCTTTGTGCGCAACGGAAATAGTGCACATATTACGAGTTGAAAATAAACGCGTTCACTTGAGCACAACCGTATTTAGCATGTGTCGGGTTAGCATGATTTAAGAGTTTTGGTTAACTGTTATGTGAGACAAAAAAGTTGCACAAAACACATTAACCCCTTAATGACCACAGCACTTTTCCATTTTCTGACCGTTTGGGACCAAGGCTATTTTTACATTTCTGCAGTGTTTGTGTTTAGCTGTAATTTTCCTCTTACTCATTTACTATACCCACACATATTATATACCGTTTTTCTCGCCATTAAATGGACTTTCTAAAGATACCATTATTTTCATCATATCTTATAATTTACTATAAAAAAATATATAAAATATGAGGAAAAAATGGAAAAAAACACACTTTTTCTAACTTTGACCCCCAAAATCTGTTACACATCTACAACCACCAAAAAACACCCATGCTAAATAGTTTCCAAATTTTGTCCTGAGTTTAGAAATACCCAATTTTTACATGTTCTTTGCTTTTTTTGCAAGTTATAGGGCAATAAATACAAGTAGCACTTTGCTATTTCCAAACCACTTTTTTTCAAACTTAGCGCTAGTTACATTGGAACACTGATATCTTCCAGGAATTCCTGAATATCCCTTGACATGTATATATTTTTTTTTAGAAGACATCCCAAAGTATTGATCTAGGCCCATTTTGGTATATTTCATGCCACCATTTCACCACCAAATGCGATCAAATAAAAAAAATTGTTCACTTTTTCACACATTTTCTTACAAACTTTAGGTTTTTCACTGAATTTATTTACAAACAGCTTGTGCAATTATGGCACAAATGGTTGTAAATGCTTCTCTGTGATCCCCTTTTTTCATAAATAGCAGACATATATGGATTTGGTGTTGCTTTTTGGTAATTAGAAGGCCGCTAAATGCCACTGCGCACCACACGTGTATTATGCCCAGCAATGAAGGGGTTAATTAGGGAGCATGTAGGGAGCTTGTAGGGTTAATTTTAGCTTTATTGTAGTGTAGTAGACAACCCTAAGTATTGATCTAGGCCCATTTTGGTATATTTCATGCCACCATTTCACCGTCAAATGCAAATAATTAAAAAAAAAGTTAAAATTTTCACAATTTTAGGTTTCTCACGGAAATCATTTACAAACAGCTTGTGCAATTATGGCACAAATGGTTGTAAATGCTTCTCTGGGATCCCCTTTCTTCAGAAATAGCAGACTTATATGGCTTTGGCGTTGCTTTTTGGTAATTAGAAGGCCGCTAAATGCCGCTGCGCATCACACGTGTATTATGGCTAGCAGTGAAGGGGTTAATTAGGTAGCATGTAGGGAGCTTGCAGGGTTAATTTTAGCTTTAGTGTAGAGATCAGCCTCCCAGCTGACACATTACACCCCCTGATCCCTCCCAAACAGCTCTCTTCCCTCCCCCACCCCACAATTGTCCCTGCCATGTTAAGTACTGGCAGAAAGTCTGCCAGTACTAAAAAAAAAAGCTATCCTTGATAAAAATTTTTTTTAAAAAAAGGCATATTTACATATGCTGCTCTGGAGGATCCCCCCTTAGCCCCCAACCTCCCTGATACCCCCCAGACAGCTCTTTAACCATCCCCTCTAACTTATTAGTAGGCATCTTTGGTACTGGCAGCTGTCTGCCAGTACCCAGTTTATAGTAAAATATTTGTTTTTTTTTATTTTTATAAATATTGTTCTGTAGTGTAGCTTGCCCCCCAAAAGACCAACCCCCCACCCCACCCCCAGATCTCTTAGATCGAAAATACTTTCGATCTTTTTGCCCCTCACTGCAACTTTTTTAACATACTTTTTCTGTAGTGTAGCGGTTCCCACCCGCTTCCTACCCGCGCGCGTGCACCCCCCCCCCGTGCGCGCACACCCGGCGTTCCCGCCCACGATACCGCCCCCCTCCACATCATACGGCCCATTGATGGCCGCCCACCCGCCTCCCAGACAGGATCGCTTCCAGCTGCTTTCCAGACCGAGGACGTACGCCATACGTCCTCAGGCGTTAAGTGTATTTTTTTTTGAGGACGTATGGCGTACGTCCTTGGTCGTTAAGGGGTTAAAAACACATTTAAAAGTACAGTTATTTAGTACAGTTACACTCATAATAACACTGTCTAATAAAAAATATTTAAAAAAAATTGCATTAAAAAAGTTATAAGAGCTCAAAGATATGAGGTCTCAGGTGTTTGAAAAGAAAAGGGCTGCAATGGACTTTAACATGGAGATACATACATACACATGTCTAAATATGTATGTCCATATGTGTGTGTACATATATATATATATATATATATATTAATATGTGTATACATGTATTTAAAAATGTATCGGCTAGATTACGAGTTTTGCGTTAAGATGAAAAAGCAGCGTTAACAGGTCCTAACGCTGCTTTTTCACTACCGCTGCTATTATGAGTCTTGCAGGTTTAGGGGTACCGCACACTTTTTTGGCCTTACCGCAACCTGACTTACGTAAACTTCATAAACCCTTTTTTCTATGGGACTTCCATAGCGCTGGTATTACGAGTCTGTCCTGGGAGGCCAAAAAGTGAGCGGTACACCCTATACCTCCAAGATTCCTAACGCATTCTAAAGTCAGTAGTTGTGAGTTTTACAATACAAGGCCGTAGCATAAAACTCATAACTAAAGTGCTAAAAAGTACACTAACACCCATAAACTACCTGTTAACCCCTAAACCGAGGCCCTCCCGCATCGCAAACACTATAATACAATTTTTAACCCCCTAATCTGCCACTCCGGACATAGCCGCCACTAGAATAAACATATTAACCCCTAAACCGCTGCACTCCCTCCTTGCAAACACTAGTTAAATATTATTAACCCCTAATCTGCTGTCCCTAACATCGCCACCACCTACATTATACTTATTAACCCCTAATCTGCTGCCCCCAACATCGCCGCAACCTACATTATATTTATTAACCCCTAATCTGCTGCCCCCAACATCGTCGACACCTACCTACATTTATTAACCCCTAATCTGCCATCCTCAACGTCGCCGCCACTATATTAAATGTATTAACCCCTAAATCTAAGTCTAACCCTAACCCTAACACCCCCTAACTTAAATATAATTTAAATAAATCTATTAACTATTTAATAACTACCTAGCTAAAATAAATACAAATTGACCTGTAAAATAAAACCTAACCTAAGTTACAATAACACATAACACTACACTACAATTAAATAAATTAACTAAATTAAATACAATTAAATAAATTAAATACAATTAAATAAATTAAATGAGCTAAATCACAAAAAACAAACACTAAATTACAGAAAATAAAAAACAAATTACAGATCTTTAAACTAATTACACCTAATCTAATAGCCCTATCAAAATAAAAAAGCCCCCCCCCCCAAATAAAAAAAAACCCTTGCCTAAACTAAACTATAAATAGCCCTTAAAAGGTCCTTTTGCGGGGCATTGCCCCAAAGAAATCAGCTCTTTTATCTGTAAAAAAAAATACAAACAACCCCCACAACAGTAAAACCCACCACCCACACAACCAACCCCCAAAATAAAAGCCTAACTAAAAAAACCTAAGCTCCCCATTGCCCCGAAAAGGGCATTTGGATGGGCATTGCCCTTAAAGGGCATTTAGCTCTATTGCAGGCCCAAAGCCCTAACCTAAAAAATAAACCCACCCAATACACCCTTAAAAAAATCTTAACACTAACCCCCGACGATTCACTTGCCGGGAGAAGTCTTCATCCAAGCAGCAAGATGTCCTCAAGGAAGCCGGCAGAAGTGGTCCTCCAGACGGGCAGAAATCTTCATCCTTCCGACGCTGAGCTGCTCCATCTTCAAGACATGCGGCGCGGAGCATCCTCTTCAAACGACGTCTTCTTCTGAATGAATATCACTTTAAGTGACGTCATCCAAGGTGGCGTCTCTTAGATTCCGATTGGCTGATAGAATTCTATCAGCCAATCAGAATTAAGGTAGAAAAAATCCTATTGGCTGATGCAATCAGCCAATAGGATTGAACTTCAATCCTATTGGCTGATCAAATTAGCCAATAGGATTGAGCTTGCATTGGAACAGCCAATAGAATGCCAGCTCAATTCTATTGGCTGATTGCATCAGCCAATAGGATTTTTCTACCTTAATTCCGATTGGCTGAAAGAATTCTTGATAGAAATGTCTTGAAGATGGAGCCACTCCGCGTCGGAAGGATGAAGATAGAAGATGCCGTCTGGATGAAGACTTTTGCCCATCTGGAGGACCACTTCTGCCAGCTTCCTTGAGGACATCTTGCCGCTTGGATGAAGACTTCTCCCGGTAAGTGAATCTTTGGGGGTTAGTGTTAGGATTTTTTTAAGGGTGTATTGGGTGGGTTTATTTTTTAGGTTAGGGCTTTGGGCCTGCAATAGAGCTAAATGCCCTTTTAAGGGCAATGCCCTTCCAAATGCCCTTTTCAGGGCAATGGGGAGCTTAGGTTTTTTTAGTTAGGCTTTTATTTGGGGGGTTGGTTGATTTAGGGGTTGATTTAGGGGTTAATACATTTAATAGAGTGGCGGCGACGTTGGGGGCGGCAGATTAGGGGTTAATAAGTGTAGGTAGGTTGCGGCGACATTGGGGGCGGGAGATTAGGGGTTAATATATATAATGTAGGTCTTGGCGATGTTGGGGTCAGCAAATTAGGGATTAATAAGTGTAATGTAGGTGGCGGCGGTGTCCAGAGCGGCAGATTAGGGTTTAATAAGTATAATGCAGGTGTTGGCGATGTCGGGGGCGGCAGATTAGGGGTTAATAAGTGTAAGATTAAGGGTGTTTAGACTCGGGGTTCATGTTAGGGTGTTAGGTGTAAACATGAAATGTGTTTCCCCATAGGAATCAATGGGGCTGCGTTACTGATTTTTACGCTGCTTTTTGGCAGGTGTTAGACTTTTTCTCAGCCAGCTCTCCCCATTGATGTCTATGGGGAAATCGTGTACGAGCACGTAGACCAGCTCACCGCTGACTTAAGCAGCGCTGGTATTGGAGTGCGGTATGGAGCACAATTTTACTCTACGCTCACTTCTTGCTTTTTAACGCTGGGTTTGTAAAAACCTGTAATACCAGCGCTGCAGGTAAGTGAGCGATGAGAGAAAACTGCTTGTCAGCACCGCACAGCTCATAACGAAAAACTCGTAATCTGGCCGATCGTGTTTTACTGTATATTTACTGTACATATATAACATTCCAATGTTCTTCACTTACAAGATAATGTACTTTTTATTGCAATTACATATTTCTATATATATTTATATACCTATACCTGTATATCGGATATAAATAAAAATTAGACATTTGCAACCAAGAAAATGCTGTTTCAGGCACAATGTTCATTCTGGATTTTTAGGGATCTTTGTTCCCCAAATATTCTGTAGCTGCACTATTCGGTATTCATTTAGTTTAAAACGAAATGAAAGCTGAATTTTCATGAAACATTTACATATGTTTTTGTTAAATCAAATGTAAATGTTTTAAAGCTACAGGTGAAAACTTCTCTTTAGAGCACACTAAGGTAAGTATTAACCCCTTAAAAAAAAATAAAGGGAACAAATTAATACTGATGATTTTCATCAGTATTTTTTAATTTTCTTTATTTTCGTTGGTGCATTCATTTTAATTTTAATTTTCACAAAGAATGTGCATTCTTCCGTAGAGACATGCACATCTCTAAATAATATATATTTAATAATAAACCCTAATTTAACTACAGATCTAGGTCAACATTAAGTACTTGGTTTTATATTACAAGGTCCAGGATCAAAGGCTTATGCAACTGCTCCAGCATTTCCTGGGTAGTTGATTGGATGCTTTCACGGTGCTCTATAAACCATATTTTTATTTCCAGTAACTCAAATTTAGAAACAATATAATACTTAGAGAATCCAGGCTTTTAAGTGAAAACCATGCAACCAGAAAAACAGGAAACTCCTCAAGCCTGACTCCAGAAAATGGACCAGGCTCTACCTGGAACTCTGCAAGAAACATTCAACATCAGTAAGTGGGAGAAAAACAATTAAGGTTGAGGGAGGGATGGGAAGCTACATTACAACAAAAGGAGATTTGGAGGCACCCTAACTAACAGTAGCGGGGAGGGGGAGGAAACCACTACACTACAACCCCCCCCCCCCCAGAAATTAATAAATAAAGTTAAAAAAAACACAACAGCAACAAAAAAACAACAAATTAATATAAACTGGGTACTGGCAGACAGCTGCCATTACCTAAGATTGCTGTCACTAGTGGGAGGGTTAAATTTAAAGAGGGGATCAGGGAGGTAGGAGGGTTGTGGAGGGATCACTATACTGCAGGAAAAAAAGGAGAAAAAAAGCCTTAAACTGCAAACTGCCAGACTGTCTGCCAGTACCTAAAATGGTGGTTACTAGTGGGGCGTGAGGGAGGGAAGAGAGCTGTTTGGGAAGAATCAGGGATTGGGAGGTATCAACTGGAAGGGTTATCTTTACTCTGAATCAGAAATTGACTTTACAAGAGAACTGATTAACCATTTCACTGCCAATAATTTAAAGTAAGGTGTGCAGCTGCAATTATCGGCATTCTAATTGCCAATTGGCAATGGCAAAACCATTTATGTCTGTTATTTCTGAACAAAGGGGATCCCAGGGAAGCTTTTACAACTATTTGTCATATGACTGCAGTAGCTGTGTGTAAATAATTTCAGTGAGACTGAGAAACCCAAAGTTTGCAAAACTATTTTTTTATCTGATCGTATATACCAAAATGGGCCTTGATCAATACCTTGGGTTGTCTTTAAAAATATATTGTATTTAGTTTTCATAGGTAAATACAATTTAAATAAAAATGTATTTCTGTTTAAATGGAGTGATAGCAAAAATGCTAACAATTCTCTGGTACTTTGGGCTAGATTTTCTCTGAAACTCGCGGTAGGTAAGAGGTTAATCTTTGCCTTAGGATAGCAAGCATGCAGCGGGTTGATATGCACCTATTTCTCTGTTGACTTTCCATTTTTAGGAATCAGAATCTTATATGCCACAGGTTAGAGTTTGCCAATGTCCTTTTGATAATGCATATATAGTCTTCATTATTTATAGCACAAAAATGTAGGTGTGGGTGGGGCATATCTGTGGGCAGTACATGGTTGGTTGTAGTTTTTTGTTGTAAAGAAGTTTTTTATTGAGGGAATAACAATTACAAGGACAGCAAACGGTTTGCTCAATCAAACTTATGACAAACAGGAGATGTAGAACAAATATCGTGGACATAAGAAATACATAAGCACATATTTAGGGATAGTTCCCTTATCATAACAGTTACATAGTGTTCCCAAGTTGAAACATAACTCGAATGATTAAGTATTAGGGAGCAGACCTAAAAGCACCCTCTTTTTCCTCAAAGACACCTGAGGCCACTTTTGGACCCCAATAGAATCAATGTGCTAATCAGAGGATTTTTGGGAAATGCAGGCCCAATCAAGGCCTACACTTTACAGGTTCCTTCATATGTCTACTAGGACCCTGGATAGGTCCAGAAAACTAGTATTAAAATTGAAGGAAGTGGTAAACTTAAACATAGCATTAAATATACACATGCTAAACATTATATCAGAGTAATAGAGCTGCAAAAACTGCTTCGCCAGAAAGCCTGAATACCAATAGGTAAAGGAATATAACTAATCGCAGTCAAGTCTAGTTGTACTATGTTGCTAGAGGAGCGAGCATGATATCCCTAGGTGTCCACACATATCTAATTTATAGTGAAAATTAACCAATGTCTTTATTAATTTTCATTAATCCTATCAAAATCCTATTCTGTGGAAACGTGGAAAACACTTATGTTAGTTACCTTAGACCTTCTATCATTTAAGCAACCTATCAAAGAATCAATCTTATACATTGAATATATACTTGAACTAACATCTATACCAAAATTGTAGGGATAGCCAGTTTGCAGACTTTGATACACAGAATAACACAGAAAATACATCTTTCAGTAATAAGATCCGGAGAGCCATTCTTACACACATGCAGGTAAAAACTATACCAGAGGCTCCACAAACAGGACAGAGACTACATAACTCTGTCAAATAGGGAGTGTGGAGGATAAACTATTTATCCCTTACCTCACAGTGGGGGGGGCGGCTTCAGGGTTGGTAATAAAGTCCCCTTCCTTGGATAAGCCATGAAACCTAAATTATATTTGATGTAAATGTTCTCCTCTTCACATCGTACATTATCAGTAGGGGACCACCATAATTTTAAAGGAGCTGACTCAATACATATGTATGTGGAAAAGAGTCCCACGAGATATATAATAAGGGCTCTAGGAATGTTAAATTTAGTGAATATCTATTTACAGGATATAGTTAACCAGATTGAAACACTAACAGATACATAATGAGCCTAAATATCAAGGACCCTGCTTAGAATACTTATTTATCATCTTAAATTAACACTGAAGTGATATTGCATAGGTAGCACTCACTTAACATTCAGTTCCACATATAGTCTTTGTCAAGCATACAGGGAGCAGTGCTAGATCAGCCCAAGGGCTTCATAAAAACAGTATATACCGTTCAGCAACTAGACTCTTAATAAACTGTAAGGTTAAAGTCACCAGACATCACATCAGCAAAACGTCAATGTCCTGTAACTCAAATCAGCATCCAGTGTTTCTCTTCAGCCTACTCCTGTCCTACAGGCCGGTGATAAAGCTGCGCGACCAGACTCCACACAACCCGTTGGGGCAGTTTCAATCTCAGCTAGCCTCCTGAACACGAGCCTGGGCAAGACCAAAGATGGCTGACCTGCACTGAATTCCAGCGAAGGGCAGCGCCAAATATTTTTTCCCTGCAAGCCCACAGCACATTGCGGTCTCTGAGACCCAGGTGACAGGGAGCAGGTACCGCCATCATCAAGCAATAACCCATGTCCAGGAGACCCAGCCATTTGTCCGTCCAGCAAACTCCCCTCACTCGTGAAGTGCAACAGTTTCTCAGCGCAAGTTAGCATGGGCTGGGTAAATCTGTCCTCTCTAGGCAGCGGATATAGGTTAGGCTGCGTATCTCTACATGCGACTCTGACAGGGCCCATCTCCCCCACCGCCACTGCCGCAGCCGCAGAGTTACGAACTCCAACAGGCCGCATTTTCAGTAATAGGGTATCAAACCTGGCCAGCATTGCAGTTTCAAAATCTTTCAGCCAGACTTGTGCTGGGCTATATAGATCCTTCATATTGCAGAGTATTAGCAGGTTGAGGTGAGGGATCAGTTGCAGTAGGGAGTCCCAGCTGCTCGTACAATCACGGCCTAAGGGCCCAAGACTGGAGTTCCCCCAGTTCCACTACTCTCGGCTTCCGCTGGCAGTTCAATGACAGCCTGACTGGTCACTTAGTTACAAGGGTGGACTAGTTCAATTTTGTAGGTAGTAATATTGTTTTTTATCTCATTTATGCGTAATAATGTTGGGAGCTCTGGTCACACATGTCTGCTCTGGAAGCCAGCTAGCTCCGCCCCCCCGGTTGGTTGTAGTTTGACTAAGTTGAAGTTAATAGAGCTTTTATCCTCCTTTTGCGTGGGTTCCTGTGAATTTTCAGCCTTCCTTTCTAGATGTGTTCACAATGAATTAATATGTTTTTTTCTATTAAACAATCATATACAAATATAATAAAAAAGTTTTATTTGCTAGGCAATAGATCCAGATATATTAAGCTTCAAAGTGTTGTTATTTTATTTTGCTTTCTTATGTGGAGTAGAAAAAACAGCATTTGAATTTTCATTTAAACTTAAAGGGATATGAAAGGTAAAATTAAACTTGTATGATTTAGATAGAGCATGCAATTTTAAGACACTTTTAAATTCACTTCTTTTTTCAAATGTGCTTTATTCTCTTGGTATCCCTTGTTGAAAAATAATATGTATATATCCTACACTGTTGGAAGCTAGCTGCTGATTGGTACCTGCACACATTTGTCTCTCGTGATTGGCTAATTTGATGTGTTCAACTAGCTGTCAGTAGTGCAATGCTGTATCTTCAGCAAAGGATAACAAGATAATGAAGCAAATTTAATATTTGAAGTGAAATAGAAAGTTGTTTTAAATTGTATGTTCTATCCAAATCATGAAGGAAATGTTGTGGTTTCCGGTCCCTTTAAACAATGGCTGAACTACCTTGTAACCAACCATTATAAAAAGAGATCTTTGGCGGGGGTCTAAGGTTTTACAAAAATTGCAACCATTAAAAAAATTTTTTTATACTAATACATTGAAACCCGGAATTGTTCTTTATATACAATTATTCTGCATTTTCAAATGATTATTCTTGTATTGCAAAGACATGTTAAACAGATCTGAATCATCTTTTTCCAATTAGTATACTTTGAAATGATGTATGTGATGCTAACTGAGAAAAGCCATTTCACCCATGGCTGGTTCTAATACAGTCAATTTATGCTCCAGGTTCCACCAGAGTAAGTTACAAAGAGTAGGGATTGTAATATGCTGGTATGTCTAACGGCTCCTGTAAATCACAGCATTAGCTGTAGAAAAATGTGTTGTGACCACTTGAATGAATGACTCACTAAAAACATGTAATAAACAATTACTATAGACTAAATTTCTAAAAACGAAGAAAATAATAACGTGATAATGATTTGTAAAATCTGGCATATACAAAAACATTGTTTTGATTTTATATTTACATATAAACTGTGAAGCTATAATTGAAACATTTATTGCTATGTGAAAAGGGATTTTGTTTCCTTAATCACTGGTCTCTGTTGGGCTTGATTTGTCCTGGCTGGTATGTTAATAGGATTTTAATGGGGAATTCCCACAGGAGAAGAGATTTCTACAAGTGCTTATTTTAATGGTTTGAGTTCAAAATCATTTTGACAGAAAGGCTCTTCAGATTTAATGTGTAAATGTGCACAGACAATTAAAAATGTACGTGTTGTTATGTGTGACTGTGGTTCTAAATATATATTCTAAATAACAATAGTGTGATGTTCTGTACAATCATTGTTATTGATACTAATAGCTCAATGGATTATTTAATGTTGCCAAGTTGCTGTTCTATTTAATATTTATGTGAGTTTTGTGGTTTCTTCTGCTAGAAGGATGAAGCAAGTTTATAGATATAGGCCCTCATTTATCAACGTGTGTGTGGGCATAGTTAATAGACAGGTAACCTGTCAGATGACTTTGGGGCTTTCAATGCAGCATTGGCTACTGGAATTTAACATTGCGTGGGCAAACACTCATTGATCCTTGCCCCCTGCTATCACACACCATTTACATGAGAGAAAGTCTTGTCTGTCATACCAGATGAATTAGTTTCTGATGTTTTACACTTGCAAACTCTGTGGTTGTGGAGACATTAAAGGGCCATGATACAGGGGCGAATTAAGGCCTAGGCCAACAAGGCACGGGCCTAGTGTGGCAGATTTCGGGGGGCGGCACTTTTGGTTAATTGCCCCCGTCCGCTGCACTAGTAGTGTACTTTAAAAATATTATTTACTTTGTACGGCTTGCCGCTGACATCACGTGACAGCAACCAATAGCCACCTTCCTGGAGTCTGCACATGGCTCAGTGAGTCATGTATGTGCGCAGGCGGCAATCGGATTCGTCAGAAGTCAGAAGAGGAAAAGCCGACAAACCTGGTGAAGAAGCTTGCTGCCTACATTAATGGGTGCAAAAGCGGATTGGACTTAAGAGCTCAGGTGGGTCATGATCATTGATTTATTTGGTTGTATTGGCTCCTCTGGCCCTGGATATGTAACCTTTATTACCCATTTCCCAGTTTTGCATAACCAGCACAGTTATAATAATATACTTTTAACCTCTGTGTATCTAAGCCTCTGCAAACTGCCCCTTTTTTCAGTTCTTTTGCCTGCTCCCAGCACAGTGTTATCTATATGAAATATGTGAACTAACACACTCTAGTGGTGAAAATCTGTTAAAATGCAATCTGAAAGAGGTGGGCTTCAAGGTCTAAGAAATTAGCATATGAACCTCCTAGGTTAAGCTTTCAATTAAGAATACCAAGAGAACAAAGCAAAATTGGTGATAAAAGTAAATTGGAAAATTGTTTAAAATTACATGCTCTATCTGAATCATGAAAGTTTATTTTGGCCTAGACTGTCCCTTTAACCCCTTCTGTCCTAGGGAGCCTGCAATGCTCTGCTTAGTGCAGCCCAACACAACACAGTGAGGTCAGCCCAGGCTTGGGGAAGAGATGTCAGCTTAAAGTAGCAAGACCGCTTAAAGCAATTAGCGGATCTTACAAATGGCCGCTGCCCGCTATATATTACAAGTGTTGCGCTAGCTGCTGCAGTATCATGATTTTAGTTATTCTCCCGCAAGTGTTTTCTGCCTTGTTAACCTCACCAATCGTTATGTTATTAAAATAATATTTAATAACATAACGATTGGTGAGGCAAACAAGGCTGAAAATGCTTTCGGGTGCATAACTAAAATCATGATACTGCAGCAGCTAGCGCAACACTTGTAATATAGCCAAGAATGAGGGCTTTAGAATTAAATGGGTTTGGGGGTAGCAGAGTTAAATAAAGTACCAGGTAACATCTATATTCTCATATATTAAGTATAAATCTAATGTATTGAGTTCAAAAATTATTGGAGACAGTACCTGTTGTGGATTACTGATTATGAGCAACATACAACAACTAGTTAAACTAATTGTAATAAAGAGTACAATAAAGTTTGAAAGAAAAATCAGTTCCACAAATATTAAGTGAAGGTTAACTCTGCTGTTTCAGAGATTATCTAAATGTTAAAAATGTTCCATACCACTCATACATATAATCTTTAATAGAATCAACTAGGAACATACACGCATACTATAGCTTAAGCTAAAAGTTAAAAACACTTAAACTCAGTGGATTTGCAAATAGCAATCAATTATAGAGAGAATAATAGGTAATATTTAACAGTCCTCTGTCAGGTAATTATTATAGTAAACTAAACCCTTACAATCCGAGGGCTGTATTAATGTTTAATCTATTAGAGTGAAGACTAGAGGCTGTATTATTGACCACTATGATTTCTGTTATATTGTTATTAACCACAAGAGTAAGCTGATTAACCCCTTAGTGACCAGAGCACTTTTCCATTTGTTGACCGTTTTTACATTTCTGCGGTGTTTGTGTTTAGCTGTAATTTTCCTCTTACTCATTTACTGTACCCACACATATTATATACCGTTTTTTCTCACCATTAAATGGACTTTCTAAAGATACCATTATTTTCATCATATCTTATAATTTACTATTAAAAAAATTATAAAATATGAGGAAAAAATGGGAAAAAAAACAATTTTTTCAAACTTTGACCCCCAAAATCTGTTGCACATCTACAACCACCCAAAAACACCCATGCTAAATAGTTTCTAAATTTTGTCCTGAGTTTAGAAATACCCAATGTTTACATGTTCCTTGCTTTTTTTGCAAGTTATAGGGCACTAAATAAAAGTAGCACTTTGCTATTTCCAAACCCCTTTTTTTTTTTTCACAAATTTGTTCACAAACTTTAGGTTTCTCACTGAAATTATTTACAAACAGCTTGTGCAATTATTGCACAAATGGTTTTAAATGCTTCTCTTGGATCCCCTTTGTTCAGAAATAGCAGACATATATGGCTTCTACGTTGCTTTTTGGTAATTAGAAGGCCGCTAAATGCCACTGCGCACCACACGTGTATTATGCGCAGCAGTGAAGGGGTTAATTAGGGAGCATGTAGGGAGCTTGTAGGGTTAATTTTAGCTTTAGTGTAGTGTAGTAAACAACCCCAAGTATTGATCTAGGCCCATTTTGGTATATTTCATGCCACCATTTCACCGCCAAATGCGATCAAATTAAAAAAAACTTTAAATATTTCACAATTTTAGGTTTCTCACTGAAATTATTTACAAACAGCTTGTGCAATTATGGCACAAATTGTTGTAAATGCTTCTCTGGGATCCCCTTTCTTCAGAAATAGCAGACATATATGGCTTTGGCGTTGCTTTTCGGTAGTTAGAAGGTCGCTAAATGCCGCTGCGCATCACACGTATATTATGTCTAGCAGTGAAGGAGTTAATTAGGTAGCTTGTAGGGAGCTTGCAGGGTTAATTTTAGCTTTAGTGTAGAGATCAGCCTCCCACCTGACACATCAGACCCCCTGATCCCTCCCAAACAGCTCCCTTCCCTCCCCCCCCCCACAAATGTCCCCGCCATCTTAAGTACTGGCAGAAAGTCTGCCAGTACTAAAATAAAAGTTTTTTGGGGGGTTTTAGGTTTTTTTAAAAAAATAAAAAATTCTTCTGCTGTGTAGGACCCCCCTTAGCCCCCAACCTCCCTGACCCCCCCCCCAAACAGCTCTTTAACCCCCCCCCCTGCCTTTTTTGTGCACCATATTGGGTACTGGCAGCTGTCTGCCAGTACCCAGTTTGAAAAATAATAATGTATTTAAATTTTTTTATTTTATTAAATATTTTTGTAGTGTAGCTGCCCCCCCCTCAACATCCAACCCCCCACGCTCTCCCAGATGCCTTGATTTGAAAATCCCACCCTCCCCAGTCCTCTCTCCCACCCTCCAGATCTACAGCATATTGATGCTGTTTGCATTGATCTCACGTGCACGCGCGTGCACGGCTCTCGTGCACGCGCCCGTGCACGAGCGCGCACCCGCACAAGATCCCTCCCCCCTCCTCCACCAATAACTGCCCACCCGCCTCCCTGGATGAGCTCCCACCCCCCAACGGTAATGGCTATCGATAGCCGATGCAGAGAGGGCCACAGAGTGGCTCTCTCTGCATCGGATGGCTAAAAACAGTTATTGCAGGATGCCTCAATATTGAGGCATCACTGCAATAACATGAAAGCAGCTGGAAGCTATCAGGATCGCTTCCACTGCTTTCAAAGACCAACGACGTATGGGGTACGTCCTTGGTCATTAACTGCATTTTTTTGCAGGACGTACCCCATACGTCGTTGGTCGTTAAGGGGTTAAAAAACGAACAGGAGAGACAGAGCTGCTCCTGTCGGACCCCTGACGCGCGTTTCATGAACGCTTCCTCAGAGGGGGTGTGGGCCACTGCTACACAGCATAATTTATTACGACTAATTGCCCACCTCCTACACGTGATTGGTTGATGTGGTGAGTATTCTCAGCGCTGGATTGGATGATCGAGATGTCAATCATTCTGCCAGACTCCTACATGTTAGGAGCTCATTACCGAACAATGGGTGTGTCTAGACAAACTCATCATAATGAGTATGGAACCAATCCTCGACTTTCAAGTAATGGCATACATGGGTGTGTTATATTAAACGATTACTATTGGCTGATCATGTAAACAATCTTCTATGTTGCTCCGAAATTGATAACATAATTATAGCAACGATCTGTATCATTTTCTATATACAGTCTGACCACTAATTGTAGATACTTGTAAAAAGATGGAATATTCTCTGTGCTCTAGTGCTTTTTTATATATAAACGGACGAAAAGTTACCCACCAATGTTCCTAGATGTTCCGTGACATATCAGAGATAAATGTACTTACATGGATGGATTAAAATATCATATGTTGTATCAATGATCGTTACATATTAAATTTGAGCAATAAAGATTTTTGTTGAGGTATATTATCTCTATGCATCGGAACATTATTAAGGATAAATCCCAAGTGGATACCTAATAATGGGTGTGTCTTATCGAACACGTCATAATAAGTATGGGACCAATCCTCAACTTGTAAATAATGTCATTAGTGGGTGTGTTGTATTGAACAAATACCATTGGATGATCATATTGAGCAATCTTATATTCTTGCACAGAAATTCACGATCTAACTTTAGAGATATATAGCGACGGTCAATACAGTTTTTCATACAGTTTTTTATAGTGTTTTTATATACAGTCTGACCACTTATTATAGAAAATGGTAAGAGGATGGTAAAGATGAAATATTCACTGTGATCTAATCCCAACCTATAGCCAGACTCAAAGTTACCGTTACTAAGTATTTTGTTTATACCATATATAACTTCTATTTATGTTATATTCCTCTCCCTATGGTTCTAGATTATTATATCAGATTCAAACAATAAAGATTTTCATTTAGATATATCGGCCTCTAGTTATCAAGCCGTCAACCTCAAATATGCTGGAATTCCGCAGCGTATTTGTGGCGAGGCTGATTCGCCTAAGTTATCAAACCCTTTACACCGGCAAAAGTAGAATTTTGTGACCTAAGCTTCGATCCGCCGGACTCCGATCGATTCTTACGTCACTCCAGATGTTCCGCACACAAGTTCGGCACAATCTGACTACTTTTGCTAGTTATCAAATGACTAGCAGGTACGCTCGGCACTTTTCCGGCCCAGCGTACCTGGTTTTCAAACCGCCGCCCATAGGAATCAATGGGAGTCTGACCATAGCGAAAGTTCATGTTCGCTGCTGCCCGACATCCCATTGATTCCTATGGGAAATGTCTGCACCTAACACTCTAACATGTACCCCGAGTCTAAACACCCCTAATCTGCCCCCCCCTACACCGCTGCAACTAAATACATTTATTACCCCCTAAACCGCCGCTCCCGGAGCCCACCGCAAACTACATTATACATATTAACCCCTAATCTGTCCCCCCCTACACTGCCGCAACTAAATAAAGTTATTAACCCCTAAACTGCCGCCCCCGGACACCGCCGCAACTATAATAAATGTATTAACCCCTAAACCGCCGCTCCCGGACCCCGCCGCCACCTATATTAAACTTATTAACCCCTAAACTGCCCCCCTACACCGTCACCAATTATTATACATTTATTAACCCCTATCCTGCCCCCCCTAAACCGCCGCAACCTATAATAAATTTATTAACCCCTATCCTGCCCACCCTACACCGCCACAACTATAATAAAATTATTAACCACTAAACCTAAGTCTAACCCTAACACCCCCCTAACTTAAATATTAATTAAATACATCTAAATATTATAACTCTTATTAACTAAATTAATCCTATTTAAAACTAAATACCTTTAAAATAAACCCTAATATAGCTACAATATAAATAATAATTATATTGTAGCTATTTTAGGATTTATTTTTATTTTACAGGCAAATTTCAATTTATTTTAACTAGGTACAATAGCTATTAAATAATTATTAACTATTTAATAGCTACCTAGTTAAAATAAAGAGAAATTAACATGTAAAATAAAAACTAACCTAAGTTACAATTACACCTAACACTACACTATACTTAAATGAATTATTCCTATTTAAAACTAAATACTTACCTGTAAAATAAACCCTAAGATAGCTACAAGCTATTTTAGGATTTATATTTATTTTACAGGTAACTTTGTATTTATTTTAGCTAGTTAGAATAGTTATTAAATAGTTATTAACTATTTAATAACTACCTAGCTAAAAGAAATATAAAATTACCTGTAAAATAAATCCTAACCTAAGTTACAATTAAACCTAACACTACACTATCATTAAATTAATTAAATAAATTATCTACAAATAACTACAATTAAATACAATTAAATAAACTAACTAAAGTACAAAAAAAAGCTAAGTTACAAAAATAAAAAAAATAAGTTACAAACATTTCAAAAATATTACAACAATTTTAAGCTATTTACACCTAATCTAAGCGCCCTAATAAAATAACAAAGCCCCCCAAAATAAAAAAATGCCCTACCCTATTCTACATTAAAAAGTTACCAGCTCTATTACCTTACCAGCCCTTAAAAGGGCCTTTTGCGGGGCATTCCCCAAAGAAAACAGCTCTTTTGCCTGTAAAATAAAAATACAACCCCCCAACATTACAACCCACCACCCACATACCCCTACTCTAACCCAAACCCCCCTTAAATAAACCTAACACTACCCCCCTGAAGATCATCCTACCTTTAGCCGTCTTCAGCCAGCCGACCACCGATGGAACCGAAGAGGAGATCCGGAGCGGCAGAAGTCATCATCCAAGGGGCGCTGAAGAAGTCTTCCATCCGATTGAAGTCATCATCCAAGGGGCACTGAAGAAGTCTTCCATCCGATTGAAGTCATCATCCAGATGGCGTCTTCAATCTTCATCCATCCGGAGTGGAGCGGAGCCATCTTCAGACGAGCCTACGCGGAGCCATCTTCTTCTACCGACGACTGAACGACGAATGACGGTTCCTTTAAGTGACGTCATCCAAGATGGCGTCCCTCGAATTCCGATTGGCTGATTGGATTCTATCAGCCAATCGGAATTAAGGTAGGAAAAATCTGATTGGCTGATCCAATCAGCCAATCAGATTGAGCTCGCATTCTATTGGCTGATCGGGAGGGTGTTAGGGTTAGACTTAGGTTTTGGGGTTAATAATTTTATTATAGTGGTGGCGGTGTAGGGGGGGGCAGGATAGGGGTTAATAAATTTATTATAGGTGGCGACGGTGTAGGGGGGGCAGGATAGGGGTTAATAAGTTTAATATAGGTGGTGGCGGGGTCCAGGAGCGGCGGTTTAGGGGTTAAACAATTTATTTAGTTGCGGCGGGGTTCGGGATCGGCAGGATAGGGGTAAATAAATTTATTATAGGTGGCGGTGGTATAGGGGGGGGCAGGATAGGGGTTACTAGGTATAATGTAGGTGGCGGTGGGCTCCAGGAGCGGCGGTTTAGGGGTTAATACATTTATTATAGTTGCGGCAGTGCCCGGGAGTGGCGGTTTAGGGGTTAATACATTTATTATAGTTGCGGCGGGGTCTAGGAGCGGAGGTTTAGGGGTTAATAACTTTATTTAGTTGCGGGGGGCTTCGGGGGCGCCGGTATAGGGGGTAGAACAGTATAGTTTAGTGTGGGTGCTTAGTGACAGCTTGTCAATAAAGCTGTCAAAAAGCCGAAGAGCAGCGAGATCGGATGAGTGATAACTATCACAGTCCGCTGCTCATCGCCCCGTACTTGGTGCACGGCTTTTTGACAGATTTATTGATAACTTTGGCGAGATTTTTCAGGTCCGCGGCAGCGATGGTAGGCGAGCTTAGGCGGGCGTATTTGGCCGGCGAAGGCAGGTAAGTAGACACGTTGATAACTAGAGGCCATCATCTCTATGCATCAAAACGTGCTTGAAGGTAAATCATATAAATGGATTTTATTTTGACAATAAGATCATACCTACTGCATATTTTATACAGTTATACTAAATATTTTAGGAAGTGATACCTTCAAATTAATATCTCTTAAAATTGTTGATTATTATATTTACAAAACACTCTGTTTCTAGAACATGAATTTGTTTCTAAGGATTTATCCTTATTGACACTTAAGAGTATCAATTTGTGTGAATTCAGTGTTTGCTTATAATGATGTGTAAAAGGAAGGTAAATTCTTGTTGCAAGACTTTTTATATCGTGAGTGAAAAGGATGAGATATATGTGATGATGATTAATAATGTGACTAAAATACTTATAAGTGACTAAAATGCAAAGTACTCCTTACTAAAAAAAAACACATAGGCCTAGATTTGGAGTTCGGCGGTAAAAGGGCTGTTAACGCTCCATGGGCTTTTTTCTGGCCGCACCATAAATTTAACTCTGGTATCGAGAGTTCAAACAAATGCTGCGTTAGGCTCCAAAAAAGGAGCGTAGAGCATTTTTACCGCAAATGCAACTCTCGATACCAGAGTTGCTTACGGACGCGGCCGGCCTCAAAAACGTGCTCGTGCACGATTCCCCCATAGGAAACAATGGGGCTGTTTGAGCTGAAAAAAAACCTAACACCTGCAAAAAAGCAGCGTTCAGCTCCTAACGCAGCCCCATTGTTTCCTATGGGGAAACACTTCCTACGTCTGCACCTAACACCCTAACATGTACCCCGAGTCTAAACACCCCTAACCTTACACTTATTAACCCCTAATCTGCCGCCCCCGCTATCGCTGACCCCTGCATATTTTTTTAAACCCCTAATCTGCCGCTCCGTAAACCGCCGCAACCTACGTTATCCCTATGTACCCCTAATCTGCTGCCCTAACATCGCCGACCCCTATATTATATTTATTAACCCCTAATCTGCCGCCCTCAACGTCGCCGACACCTGCCTACACTTATTAACCCCTAATCTGCCGAGCGGACCTGAGCGCTACTATAATAAAGTTATTAACCCCTAATCCGCCTCACTAACCCTATAATAAATAGTATTAACCCCTAATCTGCCCTCCCTAACATCGCCGACACCTACCTTCAATTATTAACCCCTAATCTTCCGATCGGAGCTCACCGCTATTCTAATAAATGGATTAACCCCTAAAGCTAAATCTAACCCTAACACTAACACCCCCCTAAGTTAAATATAATTTTTATCTAACGAAATAAATTAACTCTTATTAAATAAATGATTCCTATTTAAAGCTAAATACTTACCTGTAAAATAAATCCTAATATAGCTACAATATAAATTATAATTATATTATAGCTATTTTAGGATTAATATTTATTTTACAGGCAACTTTGTAATTATTTTAACCAGGTACAATAGCTATTAAATATTTAAGAACTATTTAATAGTTACCTAGTTAAAATAATAACAAATTTACCTGTAAAATAAATCCTAACCTAAGATATAATTAAACCTAACACTACCCTATCAATAAAATAATTAAATAAACTACCTACAATTACCTACAATTAACCTAACACTACACTATCAATAAATTAATTAAACACAATTCCTACAAATAAATACAATTAAATAAACTAGCTAAAGTACAAAAAATAAAAAAGAACTAAGTTACAGAAAATAAAAAAATATTTACAAACATAAGAAAAATATTACAACAATTTTAAACTAATTACACCTACTCTAAGCCCCCTAATAAAATAACAAAGCCCCCCAAAATAAAAAATTCCCTACCCTATTCTAAATTTAAAAAGTTACAAGCTCTTTTACCTTACCAGCCCTGAACAGGGCCCTTTGCGGGGCATGCCCCAAGAATTTCAGCTCTTTTGCCTGTAAAAAAAAACATACAATACCCCCCCCCAACATTACAACCCACCACCCACATACCCCTAATCTAACCCAAACCCCCCTTAAATAAACCTAACACTAATCCCCTGAAGATCTTCCTACCTTGTCTTCACCATCCAGGTATCACCGATCCGTCCTGGCTCCAAGATCTTCATCCAACCCAAGCGGGGGTTGGCGATCCATAATCCGGTGCTGAAGAGGTCCAGAAGAGGCTCCAAAGTCTTCCTCCTATCCGGCAAGAAGAGGACATCCGGACCGGCAAACATCTTCTCCAAGCGGCATCTTCGATCTTCTTCCATCCGGAGCGAAGTGGCAGGATCCTGAAGACCTCCAGCGCGGAACATCCATCTGGACCGACGACTGAACGACGAATGACTGTTCCTTTAAGGGACGTCATCCAAGATGGCGTCCCTCGAATTCCGATTGGCTGATAGGATTCTATCAGCCAATCGGAATTAAGGTAGGAATTTTCTGATTGGCTGATGGAATCAGCCAATCAGAATCAAGTTCAATCCGATTGGCTGATCCAATCAGCCAATCAGATTGAGCTCGCATTCTATTGGCTGTTCCGATCAGCCAATAGAATGCGAGCTCAATCTGATTGGCTGATTGGATCGGCCAATCGGATTGAACTAGATTCTGATTGGCTGATTCCATCAGCCAATCAGAAAATTCCTACCTTAATTCCGATTGGCTGATAGAATCCTATCAGCCAATCGGAATTCGAGGGACGCCATCTTGGATGACGTCCCTTAAAGGAACAGTCATTCGTCGTTCAGTCGTCGGTCCGGATGGATGTTCCGCGCTGGAGGTCTTCAGGATCCTGCCACTTCGCTCCGGATGGAAGAAGATCGAAGATGCCGCTTGGAGAAGATGTTTGCCGGTCCGGATGTCCTCTTCTTGCCGGATAGGAGGAAGACTTTGGAGCCTCTTCTGGACCTCTTCAGCACCGGATTATGGATCGCCAACCCCCGCTTGGGTTGGATGAAGATCTTGGAGCCAGGACGGATCGGTGATACCTGGATGGTGAAGACAAGGTAGGAAGATCTTCAGGGGATTAGTGTTAGGTTTATTTAAGGGGGGTTTGGGTTAGATTAGGGGTATGTGGGTGGTGGGTTGTAATGTTGGGGGGGGGTATTGTATGTTTTTTTTTTACAGGCAAAAGAGCTGAAATTCTTGGGGCATGCCCCGCAAAGGGCCCTGTTCAGGGCTGGTAAGGTAAAAGAGCTTGTAACTTTTTTAATTTAGAACCGGGTAGGGAATTTTTTATTTTGGGGGGGCTTTGTTATTTTATTAGGGGGCTTAGAGTAGGTGTAATTAGTTTAAAATTGTTGTAATATTTTTCTTATGTTTGTAAATATTTTTTTATTTTCTGTAACTTAGTTCTTTTTTATTTTTTGTACTTTAGCTAGTTTATTTAATTGTATTTATTTGTAGGAATTGTGTTTAATTAATTTATTGATAGTGTAGTGTTAGGTTAATTGTAGGTAATTGTAGGTAGTTTATTTAATTATTTTATTGATAGGGTAGTGTTAGGTTTAATTATATCTTAGGTTAGGATTTATTTTACAGGTAAATTTGTTATTATTTTAACTAGGTAACTATTAAATAGTTCTTAACTATTTAATAGCTATTGTACCTGGTTAAAATAATTACAAAGTTGCCTGTAAAATAAATATTAATCCTAAAATAGCTATAATATAATTATAATTTATATTGTAGCTATATTAGGGTTTATTTTACAGGTAAGTATTTAGCTTTAAATAGGAATCATTTATTTAATAAGAGTTAATTTATTTCGTTAGATAAAAATTATATTTAACTTAGGGGGGTGTTAGTGTTAGGGTTAGACTTAGCTTTAGGGGTTAATACATTTATTAGAATAGCGGTGAGCTCCGATCGGAAGATTAGGGGTTAATAATTGAAGGTAGGTGTCGGCGATGTTAGGGAGGGCAGATTAGGGGTTAATACTATTTATGATAGGGTTAGTGAGGCGGATTAGGGGTTAATAACTTTATTATAGTAGCGCTCAGGTCCGCTCGGCAGATTAGGGGTTAATAAGTGTAGGCAGGTGTCGGCGACGTTGTGGGGGGCAGATTAGGGGTTAATAAATATAATATAGGGGTCAGCGGTGTTAGGGGTAGCAGATTAGGGGTACATAGGGATAACGTAGGTGGCGGCGCTTTGCGGTCGGAAGATTAGGGGTTAATTATTTTAAGTAGCTGGCGGCGATGTTGTGGGGGGCAGGTTAGGGGTTAATAAATATAATATAGGGGTCGGCGGTGTTAGGGGTAGCAGATTAGGGGTACATAAGTATAACGTAGGTGGCGGTCGGCAGATTAGGGGTTAAAAATTTTAATCGAGTGGCGGCGATGTGGGGGAGCTCGGTTTAGGGGTACATAGGTAGTTTATGGGTGTTAGTGTACTTTAGGGTACAGTAGTTAAGAGCTTTATAAACCGGCGTTAGCCAGAAAGCTCTTAACTCCTGCTATTTTCAGGCGGCTGGAATCTTGTCGTTAGAGCTCTAACGCTCACTTCAGAAACGACTCTAAATACCAGCGTTAGAAAGATCCCATTGAAAAGATAGGCTACGCAAATGGCGTAGGGGGATCTGCGGTATGGAAAAGTCGCGGCAGAACAGTGAGCGTTAGACCCTTTAATCACTGACTCCAAATACCAGCGGGCGCCCAAAACCAGCGTTAGGAGCCTCTAACGCTGGTTTTGACGGCTACCGCCGAACTCCAAATCTAGGCCATAGTATGGAAAGTGTAAGCAATAATAATAGTGATGAATTTAGAGGGACTTTTTAAACATACAGATCCAATTATGAGTGATAAATTTACTAGAAATGTATGCTCATTGTGCTTTTATAATAACACTTTAAGTAAAAAAACACCAAATAGCTGTTATCAATAGTGATGTACACTAAGTAGCCACTTTATAAAGTGAAAGTGTGCAAAAATAAAATTGTTAAGTGACTTAGTTAAAATGTGAACACACAAATTACAGGGAGTGCAGAATTATTAGGCAAGTTGTATTTTTGAGGATTTATTTTATTATTGAACAACAACCATGTTCTCAATGAACCCAAAAAACTCATTAATATCAAAGCTAAATATTTTTGGAAGTAGTTTTTAGTTTGTTTTTAGTTTTAGCTTTTTTAGGGGGGTATCTGTGTGTGCAGGTGACTATTACTGTGCATAATTATTAGGCAACTTAACAAAAAACAAATATATACCCATTTCAATTATTTATTTTTACCAGTGAAACCAATATAACATCTCAACATTCACAAATATACATTTCTGACATTCAAAAACAAAACAAAAACAAATCAGTGACCAATATAGCCACCTTTCTTTGCAAGGACACTCAAAAGCCTGCCATCCATGGATTCTGTCAGTGTTTTGATCTGTTCACCATCAACATTGCGTGCAGCCGCAACCACAGCCTCCCAGACACTGTTCAGAGAGGTGTACTGTTTTCCTTCCTTGTAAATCTCACATTTGATGATGGACCACAGGTTCTCAATGGGGTTCAGATCAGGTGAACAAGGAGGCCATGTCATTAGATTTTCTTCTTTTATACCCTTTCTTGCCAGCCACGCTGTGGAGTACTTGGACGCGTGTGATGGAGCATTGTCCTGCATGAAAATCATGTTTTTCTTGAAGGATGCAGACTTCTTCCTGTACCACTGCTTGAAGAAGGCGTCTTCCAGAAACTGGCAGTAGGACTGGGAGTTGAGCTTGACTCCATCCTCAACCCGAAAAGGCCCCACAAGCTCATCTTTGATGATACCAGCCCAAACCAGTACTCCACCTCCACCTTGCTGGCATCTGAGTCGGACTGGAGCTCTCTGCCCTTTACCAATCCAGTCACGGGCCCATTCATCTGGCCCATCAAGACTCACTCTCATTTCATCAGTCCATAAAACCTTAGAAAAATCAGTCTTGAGATATTTCTTGGCCCAGTCTTGACGTTTCAGCTTGTGTGTCTTGTTCAGTGGTGGTCGTCTTTCAGCCTTTCTTACCTTGGCCATGTCTCTGAGTATTGCACACCTTGTGCTTTTGGGCACTCCAGTGATGTTGCAGCTCTGAAATATGGCCAAACTGGTGGCAAGTGGCATCTTGGCAGCTGCACGCTTGACTTTTCTCAGTTCATGGGCAGTTATTTTGCGCCTTGGTTTTTCCACACGCTTCTTGCGACCCTGTTGACTATTTTGAATGAAACGCTTGATTGTTCGATGATCACGCTTCAGAAGCTTTGCAATTTTAAGAGTGCTGCATCCCTCTGCAAGATATCTCACTATTTTTGACTTTTCTGAGCCTGTCAAGTCTTTTGACCCATTTTGCCAAAGGAAAAGAAGTTGCCTAATAATTATGCACACCTGATATAGGGTGTTGATGACATTAGACCACACCCCTTCTCATTACAGAGATGCACATCACCTAATATGCTTAATTGGTAGTAGGCTTTCGAGCCTATACAGCTTGGAGTAAGACAGCATGCATAAAGAGGATGATGTGGTCAAAATACTCATTTGCCTAATAATTCTGCACTCCCTGTATATTTTAATTAATACATTTTAGTAAATAGAAACAAATATACCTGAAGTGTATATTTGTTGTTCTATTATCTTATCTGTTTTGTGCTCAGTTCATAGGATAGAGAGAGTAAAGTTATTTGGTTATACTATAAATATACAAAGTAATTGTTATAATCATTCATTCCATTAGGTTTGACTGCATTTAGTAAATAAATCCATCTGCATTCCATTTTCAACAACACCTTTTAAATGTTGCTACCCCTAATACCTAGGGATGCTTTCTGAATTACTGTATATTTTAAATCCTTGGATGAGCTCTTATGGTGTAATAGAAAATGTTTGGCAACTGATGTTTTTTTTTTACCATTGTTCAAGTCTCTTTGTGCATTTTTTATGTTATAGGTGTGTTCAAGAATACATGTTTTTACCTCTCTAATCGTCATGCCTACATAAACCATTTGGCATGAACAATAGAGTGCATATACTACTCCCATTGTTGTACATGAGAAATGAGATGATAATTTATATACTCTACCAGTTTTTTCAATTAGAGTTTTAGTTTTCCACACAAATTTACAGGCTGAACATGTACCACAAGGATACATGCCCAGATCACTATCTTTTTTCTTGACAGATCTGACAAAGTGACTAGATACCAGCTTATCTCTTAAGTTATTCAGTCTTTTGTACCCCAAGGATACTCTGTCTCCAATTAAGGATTTTAGGGTATCATCATTTTGTAGTATTTCCCAGTGGTCATTTATGATTTTGAATATATGTGTCATCTGAGGATTGCATGTAGTTTTTAGTCTGGGACAGGATTCTGCTTGGACTTTATCTTTGGAGACTAATAATTCTTCTCTACATTTTCTCAGTGCTTTATATTTTGCTCTTTTCCCTGATTTCTTACTATACCCTCGTGATATCAATCTCTGTGATAGATCAATACTTTCTGTCATATAGATCTCAGTATCGGTACAATTACGACGAAGTCTCAAGAATTCGCCGTAGGGTATTGCTTTTAATGTACTGGGTGAGTGTGCACTGGATTGATGCAAGAGAGTGCTGGTTGCTGTCTCCTTCCTGTAGATCATAGTATTAATAAGTCCCTCATTGTTTTTAAATATCTTTAAGTCTAAAAAACATATTTCCTGTTGGCTAGCTGAATAAGTGAGTTTTATATTTAGTTTATTCTCATTCAATTTTAGCATAAATAGTTGTAATTCATCAAGTGTTCCTTCCCAGATAAATAAGACATCATCTATAAATCTTAACCACATTGGTATGTGTTCAGTATATGACTGCAATTGATCAGAAAATACACAAAAGTGTTCCCAATAACCAAGAAACAGATTTGCATCGCGGTACCCTGTGTCTGTAGGTAGTATCTGTCATTGAATGTAAAGAAATTATGTGTCAGGATAAAATGTAACAATTGGATTATGAAATCATTATGTGCTGCATTGTCCAAGTTATTGGAGGCTAAGTAATATTTAATAGCTTCAATTCCATCACTGTGCCTGATGTTAGTGTATAAGGATTCTACGTCCGCTGTGACTAACCACATCTCATCAGTTAGTTTAATGTTTTGTACCATTTGTAGTACTTCCATGGTGTCACGTACATAGGAAGGTAAAGTGGTCAAATATTCTCTTAGCCTCAGATCTATAAACTTGCTAGCTTTTTCCGTTAAGTTATCATTTCCTGACATAATGGGTCTGCCTGGTGGTATTACAGGATTTTATCTACTTTCGGTAGAAAGTATAGTGTGGCAATCTTTGGATTCTCTATTGTTAAATACTTTTTCTCAGAATTGGAGAGTATATTCTTCTCCCATGCCTCTTTGATCATTTTATTGTATCGTAGAAGGTATGAACTCTGAGGGTTAAATATCAATTGTTTATAGCATAGATTGTTAGACAGTTGCTTAGTGGCTTCGTCTATATACATCTGTTGTGGCCACAAGACCACATTTCCACCCTTATCCGATGGTTTAATTAGGATATCATGCCATGATTCAATTTCTCTCAGGGCATGAAATTCTGTAGTACTTAAATTATTTTTGACATTGTATATAGGTAATTGTTCTATCTTCTGACATACATTTTATAAAATACCTGTATCTCTGGTGATATAGATAGAGAGGGAACATATGTAGATTTAGGTTTAACATTAGATTTCCATGCTTGTGGAATTGATGTCAAGTTATCATTTTGAGTGTCTGTGCCACCTTCTGATAGTTCACATAAAATGTCAGCTGTAGCTAAATCCTCTGCATTGAGACTATTAGGATTATAAGCATATATTTTCTTTAATAAGATCTTTCTTGAAAATAAATGAATATCCTTTATCACCTCAAACTTATTCAGAGAGTTGACTGGACAAAAAGATAGTCCTTTAGATAATACAGATTTATGTGTTGTACTAAGTATGTGGTCAGACAGGTTACTTATTCTCATTTGTTCATCCTTATCTTGGTAAAGGGACTCAATTCCCTTCTCCTCGTGGATTGTCTCACTGGGCCTGAAAATTTTAGTTTCTTCCCCCTGTTCTGTGTGGACGTCTGATTGCTTTGAGTAACCGGTGGGGTTGTGTTTTGCAGTGTGGTGGACAAAAAAGAAGAAGTAGAGGAGGAAGAAGAGGAAATTGAAGACTGTACAGAACTATAACTCTTAGGTCTAGTACCAGGAACATTGGTGATGGTATCAGTATGTTCATCCCCATTATGAGAATCTAAGTCAGTGTCAGAATTATCAGTTTCACTCTCTGCACTACTTTCAGGTTGTTGTACCAAATATCTGTTAGTTCTCTGTCTAAATGTAGTGTTATTGCCCCAGCAATAAACTTTATTATTTGAAAAGTCTTCAATGTCTCATTGGAGCTTTTGTTTTTTTGCAGCTATTATTTCTAGCTCCAACTTATCCAATTCCTTCTGATATTTATCATACTGAATTTTATAATCAATTTTATCATTAAATTGAGACAGATGTGCATTATATTCCTCAATTTCAGTGTCTAATTTTGTTAATTCCAATTTATCATGTTTAATTAATATTTGTATTAATTTTAAGGAGCATTCTGATAATGCTGTCTCCCACTGTTTAACTAGATCTTCATTATTGAGGTTGAAGGCTGGGAATACCTTCATTCTTAATCCTTTGGGGATTATATTTTTTCGGCATACTTTTGAAAGAAGTGCCAATTCCACCACCTCTTTGATTGTTTGTGTAGTGTCTGGTGTAGTCTGCATAGGACATTATATAATTCCTCCTCATTGATTTGTATGTTATCCTTAGTTGAAACATTAAAAATAGAGGGCTTGTTTGTCTTCTGAGAAGTACTAAATAGTAATACAAATTACTGATCTGATCCCTCTCCAGTGCTGGCTAACTAACTAGCTTATTTGCTCTGGTCAGGAAGAGCCCAGTGTGTGGTACTTCTTGGCTTTGTTTCTTCTCATTCCTGGACTGAAGTTTGAAACCCAACACCTTCTGATTAACAACCAGTCTGCAGCTGGTTTTGGCTCTAACTAAGCTTTGTCTTTAACCCCTTTGTGTCCTGGGCTGGGCCACACGGTGCAAACAGCATACTGCTAATAAATGCAGAAGATATATCTTCAATTAAGTACTGCACTGCAAAAGCTCTATATGCAAACACGATGGCACAAATTGCAGTCCAGCAACAAAACACCTTGAAAAACATTTTGAGCATGTTTATCTGATTTACTATATCCTGTTAGGGACAGATATGCATGACTTCATGCTCTTCATGCTATAGTTTTCAAAACATCTTTGCAATAAAATCCATAAACAAATAAAGTCACTTTACTCCCTCACCAAAAAATGTTATGACCAAAAATGATTTTGAGGATTTTGAGTGCCTAGGGCAGCACAGAACCTAAATACACCTCTGCCATGATACCCAAATGTTGAAACACTTGAAAGTGATGCAGCATAGCTGTAAAAAGCTAACTAGAAAGTATCACCTGAACATCTGTATGTAAAAAAGAAAGATATTTTACCTCAAAATGTCCTAAGTATTCACACCCCATTTTAAAGGACTTTGAGCAGCTAATCAGTATGCCTATCCCAGGACTTGCAAGGGAGTGTGCCTCATGCACACTCATGTTATTTTGCTATTCAGTTTTACGGAAGTTTACTATGAAATATCATGAGATTACAGTAAAAGACTTCATGACCTCAGCACTGCTGATGCTGATTGGCTGCTGTTCATTTCTTCTTCTTTTTTTTGTTTTTTACCTGCAGCTGGGCATTAACTGAAAAATAACTTTTTACACAGCAATTACTCTGGTGAGCTGATGAAATTGTGAGGTAAAATATCTTCCTTTTTTACATAGAGATGCTCAGGTGATCACTGATATTTTCTAGTCAGCTTTTTACAGTTATGCTGCATTACTTTCAAGTGATTTAGCATATGAGTATTATGTCCCTTTAAGAAGTAGCAGTCTTCATAAACAAGGGGCCATAGTATGTTTTCTTATGGATATGCAAGTGCTGTGAGGGATCATAATGGTATGTACTACAGCAGGGCAAGATTTATTGTAAGACAATGTCATCTGCTGCTTAGGGCACCTTTTCCAAGAGAGGACACGTAATTGCCAGCCTAGGGATAAAACTTTCCAATATACTCCATGCAATTTTACCATACTTACTATAAGCTTGATTTCCCTCTGTAGCCAATTAGAAACTGTGATTGTAAATGTTTAGGCAATTTCTAAGAAGATGTTACATGTCAGTGGTGATAAATTCAAACATAAGTTGGTCTAAAAGTTGAGATGCTTCTCATTATTCTGTATCTAGTTGCTTCTCATTAATTTGTATCTAGTTTAGATTTTTGCAGTTCTGTTTAAGACACTGGGCTAGATTCATGGACACTCATTAGGCTACTGAGAAGACTTGTTAAAGAGGCACTGAACCCAAATTTTTTCTTCCGTGATTCAGAGCATGCAAATTTAAGCAACTTTCTAATTTACTCCTATTATCAATTTTTCTTCTTTCTCTTGCTATCTTTATTTGAAAAAGAAGGCATCTAAGCTATTTTTTAGTTCAGAACCCTGGATAGCACTTGTTTATTGGTCGGTTAAATTAATCCACCAATCAGCAAGAACAACCCAGGTTGTTCACCAAAAATGGGCCGGCATCTAAACTTAATTCTTGCTTTTCAAATAAAGATACAAAGAGCATGAAGAAATGTTGATATATGATTAAATTAGAAGCTTCTTAAAATTGCATGCTCTATCTGAATCACAAAAGAAAAATGTTTGGGTTCCGGTCCCTTTAAGGGGGGATGATATTTAAAATTCATACAGGCTCACTTAACTGTCTTTTCTAGCCCTTTCTTTAGTGGATGTCATGATTTAGGAACATGATTGCAATTGTAAACTATTTCATATGTCTGTTTTATTAGGGTAACGTAGTCTTGTTGAATAGAAAGTTGGGCATTTCAGGGTGTTCTATAGGTGTTGTAATGTGTAATTCATAAATATTCTGGTGTCATCATTGACAAGGCTGTCATTTTTTCTTTTTCTTTAACTGTTTCCTATTGTGCATATGTAACAGTGGACTGTTCTTATAGAGGCGGCTTTGTTTTAGAAATTATTTGTTGTGTAAGACTTTCTAAGGCATTTTTGTGAAGCCGTTATTTTTCTTAGTGGAACTCAGTGAGAGTTTATCATATACAAGATAGATGCAGCACTATTGAAAAAATGAAATTGAATTTACATCCTGCTGCTGTGATTTCAAACCTTTATTAATTTCTCATTTGAGTTGCAACTGTTGTGGGAGACTTTTTTTCAGTGTATTATTAGTTTTATTGAATCTGTGTTATTGCATTAAACTGCTTACAAACATTTCTCCCTCAAGGAGATGATTTCTGACATGAGTTAAGGGGGGGAGGGGGGCTATTGCTGGAAGTTAACCATTAGTTAGCATTATTATCAAGGATGGTATGCAGATATTGGGTGAATGGACTGTGGGTTTAGAAACATATTCCACTTCCTGGTGTCTTTATCTCTCTCTTTTTTTCCATGCGACTCTCTATGAAATTAATTTTATTCCATCTTTCCCTGATTCTTGGATCTCACATTATATACTAAATTCAGTTGAGGTGATTCTAGTGTCTACCACCCCCAGTGTTCCAATTTGTATATTTATGAAAACAGTTATAACTGTGTTACACAGAATTAAAATGTTAAAAAGTAAATGTATCAATGCATGATATGTTTGATGATTTCACACCACTAAAAAACGTACTCATATAACTGACCTTCTGCCATCACTCCCTTGCCCTCGTTTCCGGTTGCATAGTGCAATAAACCTACAGAGCATTTCTAAATCTGTAATCAGCACTAGTAGCTTGCATGCAAGGCAAAAAAAACACAGCACTAAAAAACCTTATGGCAACACTAATAATACTCATGAAGGAAAGAGGTTCAGAGTATAAGAATAAATAATTATGTATTTATTAAAAATATAATGCACTCCTAAACATACAGTATAAAAAAATAATTTCATGTGATGTGTAAGAGAAAAATACAAATACTACATATATTAGGCTATTGATAAATGGGTGTGGGATACAGTGAAATAGTGTGAGAGAAATAAATCTATTTCTTATAGATGAGGGTTCTTCTAAACAGGAATTAGAAAATCCTCATAGCATAGTAATGTTCTGCAAATTGAGTTAACATTAAAAATATAGGTGAGGTCTATGTACTAAAAGAAAATAAAAACCTGAATGATTTGTGTGTTGCGAGTATGTTTGTGTTCTTGTGTGTGTGCTTGTGTGTGTGCATGTGTGTCTGTGTGCATGTGTGTGCTTGTGTGTGTGCATGTGTGTGCATGTGTCTGTGTGCATGTGTGTGGCTGTGTAAAATCTAGTAACAAAATTGACCAAGAAACAGTAAGGTCTCCATTTGTCAAGCTGCAGCCACAGTTGGGAGCCCATGTGGTGCAATCTTTGAAGCTCTGCTTTCTAATCTCTCCTCACCTCAGAAACAGAGTATTAAAACATCCCAGCAGGTTGCTCAAACTGTTTGCATCAAAGGCCCCAATATTAACCTTGTCTGCCTGCATATTGATAAATGGGGGCCTGAGAGTAGCAATTGCAGTTTGTTGAAGTGGAGGCAAAATGTTATCTTCTAAAAAAACACAGACAAGGAGGCACCTAGTGCAGATCATACGACCTTTATGAACTATCCTTTCCCAACCAAAGCTCACAATGGTGGCAGCATTCTATTGTGCTGATAGAAGCACTCCCGGCATTACAGGATACACAAATCAGTCATCGTCATGATGTTTGTCCTCCTTCACTGACGTATAAAGCAATGACCAATTCCATAAAATCAAAAATATTTATTAAAACAATGTTATAAGCAAGGGTTGTGGGTGGCCCTTGTACTAAATATAGCACAAGGCCACCCACAAGCCTTGGTTTTTTAACATTGTTTTATTTGTTTTAATAAATATTTTTTGATTTATTAAAACAATCCCTGAAACTATCCCCGGAACATCACAATTTTGCAATAAAGCGTGTGTGAAGTGGAAAATCCAGGAGAGTGCATTTCAGGGTGTTTCCCCTAACTTCAGAACAAAAACACGCAAACATACTGTAGTGGTTCACACCATTTTCACTTATAAGTTCTTAAACTACAGTTATTTTGACATTTAGATTCCAAGCACCAACCTTTAATTTTATACCAGTGTGAAACTGATCTTATTTCTTATAAAGAAATTTTCTGAGTACAATATATATATTTAATTTTTAAGACCAATTCATAAAAGGTAAAATAGACCAATTTTATAGACAATTCATTAAAAGGTAAATGATACAAGACCCCGGGGAGTATTTATTTACTGTATATATATATATATATATATATATATATATATATATATATATTATAATATATATATATATATACAGAGAGAAGTGCACCTCACAGGAACGAACAACTGGCTCAATAAGATTGTTTAGCCTGTTCTATGGCGATTTACCACCTGGGTGCAGCTTTTTAGCCAGTAATGCTTTTCACAGAGTAGAAACTTTCCCTGTAGTATATCAGTCTGATCCCGCCTATTACGGTCAGTCCAGCGCCGAAATACCAGGCAATTCCTCTCTGAACAAGGAACACAGCAACCCCAGACGATCGTTTCGGCCTTCATTGGGCCTCCCTCAGTGAGGTGTAGCTATATTCCTCTAAGCACACTGAGCAAGGAGTCCCACGTTGGTTGCCCCTTTTTCCCTAGGGAGACTAAATACATACAGAGAGAAGTGCACTCACAGGAACGAACAACTGGTCAATAACATTGTTAGCCTGTTATTATGGCGATTTACCACCTGGGTGCAGCTTTTTAGCCCAGTAATGCTTTTCACAGAGTAGAACATTCCTGTAGTATATCAGTCTGATCCCGCCTCTACGGTCAGTCCAGCGCCGAAAATACCAGGCAATTCCTCTCTGAACAAGGAAACACAGCAACCCCAGCGATCGTTTCGGCCCTTCATTGCGGCCTCGTCAGTGAGGTGTAGCTATATTCCTCTAATCACACTGAGCAAGGAGTCCACGTCTGGTGGCCCCTTTTTCCCATAGGAGACTAATACATACAGAGAGAAGTGCACTCACAAGAACGAACAACTGGCTCAATAACATTGTTAGCCTGTTCTATGGCGATTTACCACCTGGGTGCAGCTTTTTTAGCCCAGTTAATGCTTTTCACAGAGTAGAACTTTCCTGTAGTATATCAGTCTGATCTCCTATGGGAAAAAGGGGAAACCAGACGTGGACTCCTTGCTCAGTGTGCTTAGAGGAATACTGCTACACCTCCACTGACGAGGCCCCAATGAAGGCCGAAACGATCGTCTGGGGTTGCTTTGTTCCTTGTTCAGAGAGGAATTCCCTGGTATTTCGGCACTGGACTGACCGTAATAGCGGGATCAGACTGATATACTACAGGAGAGTTCTACTCTGTGAAAGTATTGCTGGGCTAAAGAAGTTGCACCCAGGTGGTAAATCGCCATTAGAACAGGCTAACAATGGTGTTGAGCTGGTCTGTTCATTCCTGTGATGTGCATTTCTCTCTGTGTGTATATATATATATATATATATATATATATATATATATATATAGTGTTGCTTGGGTGTTTCTTGATCTGCGCTGTGTACGTTGCAAATGGTTATTTTGCTCTAAATAGTTCCTCCCTGATATATTTCAATGGCAGCTAGTTCTGATATTCACTATCATCAAATGGAATGTGAAGGAAAAAGGTATGAGTTGAGTTTCAGAGTTCAGCACACATAGAATGGAGAAAAACAAAACCAAAACCAAATTAATGGTGCAGTATGTCGAGTACTAGGCAATCAAAAACTAACCGTGAGATTTAAATGTGCTCACCTTATTTAACCTCAAACATGTGAGGTATGTTGGAAGCATGGAGGGGATGTAATCCCTATCTGTGGTAAAGATGTTTCCAGCTGGTATGCAGAAACTTTTAGCAGGTGGAAATCTTGATATCCCTGGAGTAGAAATATGTTGGTATTTCAGACAAACTTCTCCTCTCTGGAGTTAGGTAGAGACACTTTAATTCTTTTTGCTGGATTTCTTTTCTTGTTACTGTTTATTTCTTTTCCTCCTTCTTTATACTTGAAAGGCTTCTCCTCTCTGGAGTATGGTATAAACTTTATGTATGCAAACCACTTAGTGCTCAGTTTACATACTATGAGATCAATTGTGGATATAATTGCAGCACTCATGAGATGTGTATAAATGATGCTTGCAGGACACAAGTGAATTTAAATAAAACAGTTTTATTTTCCAATGTCCAATAAAAAATGATAAACAGAAATCCTCTTTGATAATAGTCCAGATCAGGGACAGAAATAGGTGAGCAGATGAAATATAGTATATTTCTCTAAAACCGGTAGTGAGTTTTTTTATCTTATCAGGGCTGGTGCAAAAATAGCTTGTGATAAAAATTAGTGATATTGTGGTATAGGATGCTGTAAGTACAGCTGAAGGTAATATTCCTTGCGGTGGTTTTGAGCTCTGAAAAGCTCACAGAGTTCAGGTGGATAAGTTGGTGTTTATGATGGAAAACCGATAATAACAATAGTTACATGAACTGCTGTAAATACAGCTAGATGATGATTCCTTGTGGTTTTTTGAGCTCTAGATAGCTCACAATATCCGGATGGATGTGGATCTTAAGCCTGTAAGTAACAGGGTCCGTTGCTGTAGTGTTTGAAGCTTGGTCTCCCTGGACAGGAAGTGACGTCAGAAGTGGACGTTTAGTTTTTGATTGCCTAGTACTGACATACTGCACCATAATTTGGTTTTTGTTTTTTGTTTCTTCTCCATTCTATGTGCGCTGAAACTCTGAAACTCAACTCCATTATATATATATATACTATATATATATATAAATATATATAAATAAAATTACTATATATATATATATATATATATAAAAAATACTTACTGTATATATATATATATATTATTATTATTTTATTTTTTTTCAGGCAAGACTTCATCAACATTTTATTGCTTTTCTTCTGGTGAAATGCTTGTGCAATGCCCGCCCCATGCACATTCGCGGCCCAATCAGAGGGGGTGTCAATCATCCCAAACATATTGATCAGGATGATTGCTGTCCACCACCTCAGAGGTGGCAGATGAGATAAGGTGCAGCAGTCTTACGACGCTGCTTCTTAGCTTAAGTTTTATGATTGCAGCATCCGCTGCTTGATAAATCTTCCCCATAGTGTTTATAAACAATGTGAACTGCTATGTTATAATTTAGGTTACTTTGTCTGCTGTGGCCAATTATGGACAGTTTTAAAATAGGTCACTAGATTGTGCAGCCAATGGCTGTGTGGAATTTAACACTATTTTGAACTATTTTTTACCAGGAACTGAAATGCTCACAATTTCAGAATGGAATTACAAGAAAATGGGACAAACAAATAATGAAAAGTATATTGCATAGTTTTTTTTATATGTATGAGATAGCATTTTCTATTACCCCTCTCAAAGTGTTAAAGGTACAGTCTACAATAGAATTGTTATTGTTTTAAAAGATAATGCCTTTATTACTCATTCCCCAGTTTTGCATAACCAACACTGTTATATTAATATTCTTTTTACCTCTGTTATTACCTTTGTATCCAGTGGCGGGCTGGTGACTTTTGATGATGGGGGAGCACATAGCCCCGCCCCTCAGATGGCTCCGCCCATTTTTATGTGCTTGTATATAGATATATATATATAGTTTCAAAAATAGAATAAGCACTCACTGGACATTAGCCGTCTGTGTATTAAAGATTTTATTAGTGACGTTTCGGGACACCAAACAGTCCCCTTCCTCTGACAAACAACAATACAAAAGGGCAAACTTATAAAGGTAAGTAGAACCCTCCCCTGTGTTGTGAACCAATCAGTGCAAACAGTGTATGAGGACAGGAAAAACAAGCCTCCTGATAGAATCATTGACCCAGGTAATAATACCTGATAGGCTAAAACATGTGCAGTTACATATGTCATAAGTGCATATGAATAAAAACAAAAGAAGTTAAGTATGTGAAATATTTAAAAAGAAACAGCACATCTTGGTCCGCAGGAGACATCTGCCAACAGGCAATTTACATAGGTGTGTGAACAAATAATGCAGTAACGGTACGAGTAGTGTAAAAATCACAAATCAAAATTGACCAATGGTACATGCTCATGCTCATACAAAACATCCTTGCAGACCAACCAATGAAAACAGGCCGTCCGGAAAGATGTCACTAGCTCAACCTCCCTGAATACCTAACCTGTCAGATGCACGTAGAGTCAAAAACCCTGCTAAACAGTGATTCAGAAATATGTCTATGAGATCTTACACTGTATAATGTCCAAATATCACTTAATCAGATATTATCAAAATCATTCCGGGTATAGCTAGCCAGCAAATACCGTGTCTGTATACATAAGATGTGAAGATTCTAGTCATACATAACCATCCAGCCGGGTGTAATCTAACTAACAAACAAACCCGATATGGCCACTGTACTCGTGGCTGAAGTGAGCGTTAGAAATCTAACGACAAAACTCCCAGCCGCAGAAAAAAGTCAGTAGTTAAGAGCTTTCTGGGCTAACGCGGTTTATAAAGCTCTTAACTACTGTGCTCTAAAGTACACTAACACCAATAAACTACTATGTACCCCTAAAACCGAGGTCCCCCCCACATCGCCGCCACTATATTTAAATTTTTTAACCCCTAATCTTCCGCTCCGTACACTGCCGCCAAACTACGTTATCCCTATGTACCCCTAATCTGCTGCCCCTAACACCGCCGACCCCTATACTTATATTTATTAACCCCTAATCTGCCCCCCTCAATGTCGCCTCCACCTGCCTCAACCTTATTACACCCTAATCTGCCGAGCGGACCGCACCGCTACTTTATAAAGTATTAACCCCTAATCGCCTCACTCCCGCCCCTCAATAACCCTATAATAAATAGTATTAACCCCTAATCTGCCCTCCCTAACATCGCGACACATAACTTCAATTATTAACCCCTAATCTGCCGACCTAATCTCGCCCGCTACTGTACATAAATGTATTAACCCCTAAAGCTAAGTCTAACCCTAACACTAACACCCCCCCTAAGTTAAATATAATTTAAATCTAACTAAATAAATTAACTATTATTAAAAAATTATTCCTATTTAAGCTAAATACTTACCTGTAAAATAAACCCTAATATAGCTACAATATAAATTATAATTATATTATAGATATTTTAGGATTTATATTTATTTTACAGGTAAACTTTGTATTTATTTTAACTAGGTACAAATAGCTATTAAATAGTTAAGAACTATTTCATAGCTAAAATAGTTAAAAATAATTACAAATTTACCTATAAAATAATCCTAACCTAAGTTACAATTAACCTAACACTACACTAATCAATAATAAATTAAATTAAAATACCTACAATTACCTACAATTAAACCTAACACTACACTATCAATAAATGAATTAAATACAATACCTACAAAAACTACAATTAAATAAACTAATAAAGTACAATAAAATAAAAAGAACTAAGTTACAAAATAAAAAAATATTTACAAACATTAGAAAAATATCTACAACAATTTTAAACTAATTACACCTACTCTAAGCCCCCTAATAAAATAACCAAAGCCCCCCAAAATAAAAAATGCCCTACCCTATTCTAATTAAATAAGTTCAAAGCTCTTTTACCCTTACCAGCCCTGAACAGGGCCCTTTGCGGGGCATGCCCCAAGAAATTCAGCTCTTTTGCCCTGTAAAAAAGCACTTACAATACCGATCAGCAATCAGATTGAGCTCTTTCATTATTGGCTGTTCCGATCAGCCAATAGAATGCAAGCTCAATCTGATTGGCTGATCGGATCGGCCAATCGGAGTTGAACTTGATTCTGATTGGCTGAATCCATCAGCCAATCAGAATTTTCCTACCTTAATTCCGATTGGCTGATAGGAATCCTATCAGCCAATCGGAATTCGAGGGACGCCATCTTGGATGACGCCCTTAAGGAACCGTCATTCTTCAGTTTGGACGTCGTCGGAAGAAGATTGGTCCACGCTGGAGGTCTTCACGGATGGAGCCGTTCCTCATTGGATGAAGATAGAAGATGCCGCTTAGATCAAGATGGTTGCCGGTCTGGATCGCCTCTTCTTCCCGGATAGGATGAAGACTTTGGAGCTCTTCTAGACCTATTCAGCCGCAGGATTATGGATCGCCAGCCCCCGCTTGGGTTGGATGAAGATTTGGAGCCAGGACCGATCGGTGATACCCGGTGAGGTGAAGATAAGGTAGGAAGATCTTCAGGGGCTTAGTGTTAGGTTTATTTAAGGGGGGTTTGGGTTAGATTAGGGGTATGTGGGTGGTGGGTTGTAATGTTGGGGGGGTATTGTATGTGTTTTTTTACAGGCAAAAGAGCTGAATTTCTTGGGGCATGCCCCGCAAAGGGCCCTGTTCAGGGCTTGGTAAGGTAAAGAGCTTTGATTTTTTTTAATTTAGAATAGGGTAGGGCATTTTTTTATTCTGGGGGGCTTTGTTATTTTATTAGGGGGCTTAGAGTAGGGTGTAATTAGTTTTAAAATTATTGTAATATTTTTCTAATGTTTGTAAATATTTTTTTATTTTTTGTAACTTAGTTCTTTTTTATTTTTTGTACTTTAGTTAGTTTATTTAATTGTAGTTATTTGTAGGTATTATATTTAATTCATTTATTGATAGTGTAGTGTTAGGTTTAATTGTAGGTAATTGTAGGTATTTTATTTAATTTATTTATTGATAGTGTAGTGTTAGGTTTAATTGTAACTTAGGTTAGGATTTATTTTAGAGGTAAATTTGTAATTATTTTATAGCTATTAAATAGTTCTTAACTATTTAATAGCTATTGTACCTGGTTAAAATAAATACAAAGTTACCTGTAAAATAAATATAAATCCTAAAATAGCTATAATATAATTATAATTTATATTGTAGCTATATTAGGATTTATTTTACAGGTAAGTATTTAGCTTTAAATAGGAATAATTTATTTAATAAGAGTTAATTTATTTCGTTAGATTTAAATTATATTTAACTTAAGGGGGTGTTAGTGTTAGGGTTAGACTTAGCTTTAGGGGTTAACACATTTATTAGAATAGCGGTGAGCTCCAGTCAGCAGATTAGGGTTAATGTTTGAAGTTAGGTGTCGGCGATGTTAGGGAGGGCAGATTAGGGGTTAATACTATTTATTATAGGGTTATTGAGGTGGGAGTGAGGCGGATTAGGGGTTAATAACTTTATTATGATAGCGGTGCGGTCCGCTCGGCAGATTAGAGGGTTAATAAGTGTAGGCAGGTGGAGGCGACGTTGTGGGGGGCAGATTAGGGGGTTAATAAATATAATATAGGGGTCGGCGGTGTTAGGGGCAGCAGATTAGGGGTACATAGGGATAATGTAAGTAGCAGCGGCAGAATTAGGGGTTAAAAAAATATGCAGGGGTCAGCGATAGCGGGGGGCGGCAGAATAGGGGTTAATAAGTGTAAGGTTAGGGGTGTTTAGACTCGGGGGGTACATGTTAGAGTGTTAGGTGCAGACTTAGGAAGTGTTTCCCCATGGCAAACAATGGGGCTGCGTTAGGAGCTGAACGCGGCTTTTTTGCAGGTGTTAGGTTTTTTTTTTCAGCTCAAACAGCCCCATTGTTTTCTATGGGGGAATCGTGCACGAGCACGTTTTTGAAGCTGGCCGCGTCCGTAAGCACCGCTAGTATCGAGAGTTGAAGTTGCGGTAAATATGCTATACGCTCCTTTTTTGGAGCCTAATGCAGCCATTCTGTGAACTCTAAATACCAGCGGTATTTAAAGGTGCGGCCAGAAAAAAGCCAGCGTAGCTAACGCACCCCTTTGGCCGCAGAACTCTAAATCTAGGCGTTAATGTTTTTTAGAGTCAAAACTGCAGTGGAGCCTGAAAGTTTTTTTTTATTTAATTAAAAATAAAGGTTTAAATTTTTTTTTAATTTTTTTTATTTCTCACTCTTTTTTTTTTTTCATCAGGGGGTTTCTAGGGGGTTCACGTGCTCAAGTGCTCCTATCGAGGAGCCTCCACTGCTTGTATCTAAGAACCTTCTTCCAGCCCCCTAATCACATGTCTGTGACTGTTTATTATCTATTTTCTTGCATTTAGCATTGTCTTGTGCTAAATCTTAAATAACTTTCTGTGCCTCCTTTAAACATGGGTAAAATAATTGAATTCATTTCAATGCTTTTTTTTTTTTTTAACTACCTAAAATATATAAGTCATTAAGATTCAGGGGCCCATTTATCCAGCTCCGAACGGAACTTGTGGGCCCGTGTTTCTGGCGAGTCTTCAGACCGCTGCTCCATAACCCTATACGCCTGCTCTGATGAGGCGAACAGGAATCGCCGGAAATCAACCCGATTGAGTACGATCGGGTTGATTGACATCTCCCTGCTGGCGGCCTATTGGCTGCGAGTCAGCAGGGTCGGCGTTGCACCAGCAGCGCTTGTGAGCTGCTGGTACAACGTTAAATGCGGAGAGCGTATTGCTCTCCGCATTCAGCGAGGTCTTGCGGACCTGATCCCACAAGACCTTTAATAAATAGGCCCCTCAGTCTTCAGAAACCTATCCTAAAATTTAGAAAACTTTTTTAGGAATTATATAAAGTAGAAGAAAGATTATGCACTTGTAGCATTAGATATAAACTCATAGATTTAATAACCAGCGGATGCTGCTATCTACCCCTGTAGTTTCCCGCTTCCCGCAGACAAAAGTTAAAGGACCAGTCAACACTCCTGGCTGATGTCAAAAAGATAAATATTAATAGAATTGAATCATTTTGGAGAATTGAGGCATAATGTTTGAAAACAAGCGTTTTAAAGTTTGCACCGGTTTCCTCGTCCTCCTGGATCACGTGGGTGTCTGTAGCCAATCAATTTAGCATATACGTAAATGTGAGTTCCACAATATACGCATGCGCTAATTCTCCAGTGACATCACCACTGACGTAAACGTCGACCCGGAAACGAGCGGGAGTGCACTTAAAAGAACCCGGCGTGCACGGCTTGATTTAGTAAGAACTAACTGCGCCTGCTCCAGCGCCTGCTCCCTCCAGTCTGTCCAGCCTTTGCTTATAAAGTTTGGAATTCAGTGTCTTAAAGCAGCAGTGACATTGTATTGTAAGGCTGAATACTACCTGCATAAGTAAGTTTATCCTTACTTCCAGTAAATAGCACACTGTTTCCTTGTATTTATATCATGTCGTGTGAATTCCGCTTAGGTTTCATCCATCTGGGTAAGTGCTTGGTATGTCAGTAAGTTGGTTTAGTTGGATAAATGCAATCAGAAATGTATTGATATAGACATTCACAAAGCAAGTGATTTAACACTTTGATTTCATTGTAACGCCTACAGATATGATTAACTTCTTGTTGCAAAGTGTACACACGAACACACACTAAATTAACCCATTGATTGTCCAGAACACATACTGGTTGTCAAGGAGTTAAACTACTGCTGCGCAGTACACAATGATCCCTTTTTATGCTGCAAGCTCCTGAAGGGGGTTGACATGAGTGCACGGGTAGTGGTAACATGGACGTGCACATATGCGCACAAGGATACCAAATATTGTAATTACCACTGCTCTGATTAGAAGGTAAAGCCTGTCCATCACACACATGTACATGCTCCTGAGGACAGGGGCGGTAGAGATGCGGCGCCGTATTTGAACATACTGGTAGAAAAAAGTAAATTTTTAAAAAAAATTTACATTTACTAATACAAATTTTATGATGCAGATTTATTTCATTTCTCTATACTGATGCACCAGTACTGATATTTACATTTTGCATTTTAGAACTATTGACTGGTCCTTTAAGAAGCAGCGGTTTTGCATAACAAACACTGTTACATTAATACACTTTTAACCTCTGTGATTACCTTTTATCTAAACCTCTGCAGAATGTCCCCTTATCTCAGTTTATTGGACAGACATGAATTTTAGCCAATCCGTGCTGACTCATAAATAATTCCATAATAGTGCACACAGTTATCTATATGGCACACATGAACTAGCGCTATCTAGCTGTGAAAAACTGTCAAAATGCACTGAGATAAGAAGCGGCCTTCAAGGGCTTAGAAATTAGCATATGAGCCTAGGTTTAGCTTTCAACAAAAAATACCTAGAGAAAAAAGCAAATTTGATTTATAAAAGTAAAATGAAAAGATGTGTAAAATTGCATGAATCATGAAAGTTTTATTTTGAATAGACTGTCTGTCCCTTTAATGTAATAAACATTGTTGGCATGCATACTGGATTTATACCCAGTTATGCCAACGTATTTGTGTCACATTGGGGAAGATGTCTATCTTTAAAGTGGCCATGAATTAGACTTTGCCTAAATATTTTAAAGGCACAGACTGAGGAATTTAAATAAACTATTACTGCTGTAGAAGGTCATTCAGTTATTTTAGATGTTTTCTTTTTTTTTTTTAAGAAATAAAATAGCCTGGATGAAACTCCCCAAAAACAGCATAGAAGCAACATCATAGAAATTGACTTAGAAGCCATGGATGAAAAAATATGATGGGTTATATATGAATAGAAAAATGCTTCTACAATGCAAAAAAGACAAAAGATATAAGTGTTAAAGATACATTTCAGTTGCCAGTGGGTTTTAATAGTTTCACTTGGCAAATTATAAAGATAAAACATTTTGACCCAATTTAAAATGTGATCCAGTTGTTAAAATCCTTAAAGAAGCCAAGAAATGTAATTAGAAAAGTACCACATCTAAAAGACAGTCAAATATTATGTTATTTGAAAGAAGAATAAATAAATGGAATGAATCTCATTATTTGAGTTATAGCATAAAAGCATTTTTAATTATAAGATGTGCCCAGCATGTAATTATGCAAAGGCAGACAGTTCTGAAACCTTTTTATCAACAGTCAGAGATGAGAATTTTTAATAAATCATAGCATTGTTTTTCATACAAAGAATATTTATTGTCTTGTCTTGTAATACATAGGACATAGTACTAGCAGCTTAATGAAAAGAGAAGACTGAGAGCTAGATTTCGAGTGGAGCGCTATTTTGTTCTCACACTTGTGCGCTAACTGCGCTCAACTTCGGCATTTTGTTAAAAGTAAAAAAAGCATGCAAAAAGCCGAAGTTACAATATCGTGACAACGTTAACTATTGTTAAAAAAGTACATAAAAATATTCTGCTCTCATGGAAATCACTTGCAAACACAACACAGGTTTATCCAAAATAATACATATTTGTTAAATATGTGTGGCACGATTATTGGCACCCTTCTAATCAATACTTTGTGCTTACGTCCCTTTGCCAAGATAACAGCTCTGAGTCTTCTCCTATAATGCCTGATAATGTTTGACACATGGCAAGGGATCTGAGACCATTCCTCCATACAGAATCTCTCCAGAACCTTCAAATTTCAAGGTCAATACTGGTGGACTCTCCTCTTCAGTTCATTCCAAAGGTTTTCTATGGGGTTGAAGTCAGGAGACTGGGCTAGCCATTGCAGGACCTTGATTTTGTGGATAGTAAACCGTTTTTGTGTTGATTTTGATGTATGTTTTGGATCATTGTCCAACCACGACCCATTTTAAGCTTTCTGGCAGAAGTAGTCAGGTGTTCATTTAATATCTGTTGATATTTGATGATTCCATGATGCCATGTAACCTAACAAAATGTCCAGGTCCTCTGGCAGAAAAAAAGTCCCAAAACTTTAAAGAGCCTCCACCATATTTACCCTTGGGCATGAAGTACTTTTCCAAATTGTTACCTCTATTAGTGCGCCAAACCCACTTCTGGTGTTTGTTGCCAAATAGCTCTATTTAGGTTTCATCTGACCATAGGACCGGATCCCATTTGAAGTTCCAGTTAGACATGTGCGATTCGATTCGGTCCAAATCGAAATTCGGACGAATTTGTCGAATTCAGATATTCGGATCGATTCGAATTTCCGAATTGCGGTAGTGCCGAATCTACCGAATAAATCCGAATCGATTCGAATTTATTCGGTAGATTCGGATGGCTGTGTATTACACTAGTATTGTACAGTATAGTAGTGTAATACACAGCATATCCCCTTAACACTTAGCGAAATCCCGAAATTCCGTATCGATTCGAACCGAATCGAACTGAATTTTTTACGAATCCGAAAGAATCCGAATGAATCCAAAACGAATTCATTCGATTTCTTCCAAATCCGAATCGATCCGAACCGAAATTCGAATCGGTCCGAATCGATCCGAACCAAATTTTTCGACGCTGCACATATCTAGTTCCAGTAGTGTCTAGCAAACTGAAGATGCTTGAGTTCATTTTTGGATGAGAGTAGAGGTTCTTGAAACCCTTCCAAACAACTTGTGGTGATGTAGGTGACGTCAGATTGTAGTTTTGGAGACTTTCTGACCCAAGATGCAACTAACTTCTGCAATTCTACAGTTGTGATCCTGGAGATAATTTGGCCACTCAAACCATTCTCTTAATAGTGTGTTGAGATATAGACACGTGACCTCTTACAGGTTTATTAATAACATATGCAGTTGACTGGGACTTTTTTAGTTATTGCCCTGATAGTGGAAATTTCCAATGCATTTGCTATTTTCTTATAGCCATTTTGTGATGCTCAACAATCTTTTGCCGCACATCACAGCTATATTCCTTGGTCTTACGCATTGTGATGAATTGCTAAGGGAATTTGGCTTATGTGTAACCTAATATTTATACACCTGTGAAACAGAAAGTCATGATTGAACAATTTCCTATTTCTAGTCACCCTAGTCAATGGGAATATACTTCAAATATATTTTTCTCATATGAATTCATAGGGTTGTCAATAATTGTGCCACACATTTAACAGAGTTTTAGATAAACCTGTGTTGCATTTGCAATTGTTTGATATGCATGAGAGCAGAGTATTTTGTGGGGGGTTTTAACAAAAGATCAAGAAGTTAAACAATAAAGACAATTTTTCACAGCCTTCTTTGCTCATATTTACCAAGGGTGCCGATATTAGTGGAGGGCACTGTATATATAAATGGAAGGAGCCATTTGCAGCCAAGTAGATAAAAACGTGAAAAAAAAATCATATCTATGCAATATTCATATTTAATAAAGTTTTTAATTATGCATTTACTGTAAATATTATACATTCCAATGTTCTGCACATAACAGAATCTGTTTTATGTATTATGAAATATATATTCCTACATATATCTGTATATATCTATACCTATAATCATGTGTGTATATATATATATATATATATATATATATATATATATATATATATATACATACTGTATATACAGGTATAAATACATATTTGTCCAAAAATCCATCATATATATATATATATGTGTGAATATCTCTTAGAATAAATAGAACATATTCTGCTATGTGCAGAACATTGGATTATGAAATATGCAATATTATCTTTCTATGTTGTGCTTTTAATTAACCACAATGGTGTTTGCGTGACTTGTGGGCGTTAGGTTTTTTAAAAATGTTAAACTCTATTGAAGTTTAAGGGGGAATGCGGTTTTGCGTTTGCGACTACTCAAAGTCTATTTGTTACCACAATATTAGGAACGCGAGAGTGCAAACTTTTTACTTTCAACTCATAACACGAGCAAACTGCCACTCCACACGTAATCTGTCCATTAGTCACTGAATAATAGTGTTTAGAGTTTTGTCAATAGATATTTCCATATCAGCTCAGTTTTAACAACTCACATAGGATAATACTTATTAGCTCTAGACCTAAGAAAGAGGGGGAATTATTGTAATCATTTAATATGCTTTGCTAGATTAATAAAACATTATGACTAATTATTGCAAAACTCTGGTATTTTGACATCTAAATCACTGGACTAACAGGGCTACTCCAATTTGTAAATTACATGCATACAATCTTCCTGGTATGTTTTCACAAATTCTCTAGGATTCATTGTGAAAGCTGCTTGTTGTCCATTGTGTGGTTGTTTGGATGTTTTTTCTAATATATAAGAGATTCCAGAAAAAAGTATTTAATATGAGATCATGTGATACTTGAATTTAACAGATGTACTCTATTCTGCTTGTTCAGTGCAGAGTACAACAGGAGTAAACACATTATAGAATGAGTCTGGTTAGGGGCAGAACTACCATTTGTGCAGCAGGTGCAGTGGCATCAGGGCCCAAGTGCTTGAGGGGGCCCATAACAGCCTGTCTATTCCAGGGTTTTTCAAACGTTTTTCCCCAAGACCCAGTGTTATGATACCACATAACTTCGCAACCCTATTTTTATACTTGGTTTGAAAATATTAGTAAGTAATATACAACAAGATAGCTGCAAATGTTGGCAAAGTGACTAAATGTGTACATACTTTACTCTTGATTGTAGTCAGACTTCAAAGTTTTGTAAAATGCAATAACACACACACACACTCATACAACACACACACCACAAACATTCTCACACAACACACAAATTCTCATACAACAGACACACCACACACACTCTCATACAGCACACACACACAGCACACACTCTCATACAACACACACCCACTCACACTCTCATACAACACATGCCACACACACTCTCATACAACAGACACACAACACACACTCTCATATATTACACACACACTCTCATACAACAGACACACCACACACACTCTCATACAGCACAGACACAGCACACACTCTCATACAACACACACCCCACTCACACTCTCATACAACACATGCCACACACACTCTCATACAACAGACACACAACACACACTCTCATATATTACACACACACTCTCATACAACAGACACACCACACACACTGTCATACAACACACTGACAACACACATTCTCATACAACACATTGACAACACACTCTCATATAACACACACACCCATCATACTCTCATACAAAAGACACACCGCACAGACTCTCATACAAGAGACACACCACACACACTATCATACAACACACTGACAACACACACTCTCATATAACACTCACACCACCCATCCTCTCATACAGCACACACACACATTCTCATACAACACACACAAACACCACACACACTCTCAAACAACACACACACTCTCAAACAACACACACAACACACATACTCATGCAACACACACATTCTCATACAACTCACACAAACACAACACACATTATCATCCAACATGCAGAAACACACACCACACACTCTCATACAACACCACCCACCCACACACACAACACACAACACACACACACTCTTATACAACACATACATCACACACACTCTCATACAACACACACCACACACACTCTCATACAACACACACACACAGCACACACTCTCATACAATACACACACTCTCATAAACCACACACACCAAACACACTTTCTCATATAACACACACCACACACACACTCATACAACACACACACAAGCCACGACCCAGTAAACATGGTGTTGTGACACATTAATGGGTGCCGACCCATGATTTGAAGAACCCTGGTCTATACAATAGTAGTATGCAGAATGTGTGCAATCCCAATACAGGGGAGCATTTTATTAGTGCAGTTTGCAGGTCAATCTAACTATCCTTAAAAACATTATACAGAACAGCATGTACAGTATATTATTACTATTGTTTAATACTGAGTTACCTATGGGGGGCCCAAAAAACTTGGCACCAGGGCCCTCTGTTGATTAGGTCCACTACTGAGTGTGGTTTCCTCCAAAGTAAGTCACCATTAATTGCCTTAGGGCACTGGTTTTCAAACCTGTCTTCAGGCATCCCCAGCAGGCCAGATTTTGAGAATACCTGAACTAGAGCACAGGTGAAATAGCGGATTAGTAAAAATGGTTATTTTACCTGCTCTCGCTCAAGGTCATCCTGAAAATCTGGCCTGTTATGGAGGACTGAGGGCAGGTTTGAAATACAGTGCCTTAGGAGTACAACAAGAAAGAAAGATATTGGGAGTATGCAATACCCTTCATTTTAGTAAGCATACATAAAAAAAACTCTTTAGACAGTGAAAAGAAAATATAGTGTTAACTGCACTAGTAGTAAGCTTTTTGAGCTTTTCGTGTTGCGCTCGTATTATGAGTTAAAAAGAAGAAAATTGGAAAAAAAACAACACAATTACATATTCTTATTTGTGCTAACTCGACACGAAAATATCAATATTTCACATTCCAATGTTCTTCACATAATAAGTTCTATTTATTCATTAATAAATATTTCTATATATATCCAATGCTTTTTGGTAAAAAGTCGTATGCAAAAGTTTAGGCACCCCTGACAATTTCCATTATTTTCATTTATAAATAATTGGGTGTTTGGTTCAGCAATTTCTTTTTGATCTATCAAATAACTGAAGGACACTGTAATATTTCAGTAGTGAAATTAGGTTTATTAGATTAACAGAAAATGTGCAATATGCATCAAAACAAAATTAGACAGGTGCATAAATTTGGGCACCCTTGTTATTTTGTTGATTTGAATAGCTGTAACTACCTAGCACTGATTAATTGGACTACAATTGGTTTGGTGATCCTATTAAGCCTTGAACTTCATAGACAGGTGCATCCAATCATGAGAAAAGGTATTTAAGGTGGCCAATTGCAAGTTGTTGTTCTCTTTGACTCTCCTCTGAAGATTGGCAGCATGGGGGCCTCAAAACAACTCTCAAATGACCTGAAAACAAAGATTATGGTTTAGGGGAAGGCTACAAAAATCTATCGCAGAGATTTAAGCTTTCAGTGTCCACTGTGAGGAACATAGTGAGTAAATGGAAGACCACAGGCACAGTTCTTGTTAAATAGTATATATATATATATATATATATATATATATATATATATATATATATACCCTAAAAAGGATTATACAGTGATATATAAAATAGGGGCGCTATCTAGATGTAATAATAATAACAAGATTATAGATGGTTTCAAAGTTCTTGATACATATATTTCCTAGGAGTAATATCACTTAGGCATAAACATACAAGTATGTAAAAATAGCTTAAAACATACAAACTGTGAATCAGAACGTCCAGATAGACAAAAAAAATCAATAAAGTCCAAATAAAGTCCAAAATTTTCCTTTAAAGTTATAGAGGTGTAAGGCAACTCTCCTCGATGTATAAGGCCATCCACAATGAGTTAATCTATAAGGAAATAGAGAAGGCGCCACATAGCATAATTCCGTATAATGTATCAGAATATAAATTGTAGCTCAAATGCACTCACGTGTATAAAAGCACCAAGATGTGGTGCTGGCTAGGCAAACCGGAACCTCAGAGTTGTCCGGTAAACTCTCCTCTTAGGCAAGGACTCCCAGAAGCCAAAAAATGGTATTCACCAAAAAGGCTATGTAGTCAGGAAGGCACCGTTCCACCTCCAGCAGTTGTAAAAAGTGACAAAGGGTGATCTCATAGGCTGATGCTGTGACCTCCTATTGCTGTACGTGAAAATAGGAGGCCAGGAGCAAACTTGTGTGTCAATATTTCTTTCTATGGGGGGTATCTGCCAGAGAATAGAAACTTGCCTTGCGAGGATGCAAAGGGTGATCTCATAGGCTGATGCTGCGACCTCCTATTGCTGTATGTGAAAAGAGGAGGCCAGGAGCAAACTTGTGTGTCAATATTTCTTTCTATGGGGGGTATCTGCCAGAGAATAGAACCTTGCCTTGCGAGGATGCACTTACAAGGTGCCCCAATTCGACTGATCCTAACACTACAGTCCTTTTGCCCCAGAGGGCTGAATCATTCCTGCTTTTACTCTTCATCTCAGTTCTTGTTAAGGCCAGAAGTAAAATATCGGAGAGGCAAAGGATGGTGAGAACAGTCAAAAACAGCCCACAGGCCACCTCAAAAGACCTACAACATCATCTTGCTGCAGATGGTGTCAGCGTATGGGAGAGTGATATGGAAGAAGCCTTTTCTGCACACATGCCACAAACAAAGTCGCTTGAGGTATGCAAACGCACATTTGGACAAGCCAGCTTCATTTTGGAAGAAGGTGCTGTGGACTGATGAAACAAAGATTGAGTTATTTGGTCATAACGAGGGGCGTTATGCATGGCGGCAAAAAAACACAGCATTCCAAGACAAACACTTGCTAGCCACAGTAAAATGTGGTGGATGTTCCATCATGCTGTGGGGCTGTGTGGCCAGTGCTGGTACTGGGAATCTTGTTAAAGTTGAGGGTTGCATGGATTCCACTCAATATCAGCAGATACTTGAGAATAATGTTGAGGAATCAGTCACAAAGTTGAAGTTACGCCGGAGCTGGATATTTCAACAAGACAACGACCCAAAACACTGCTCAAAATCTACTCTGGCATTTATGCAGAGGAACAAGTACAATGTTCTGGAATGGCCATCCCAGTCCCCAGGAGGAATGGTCAAAAATACCTTCATCCAGAATCCAGACACTCATTACAGAGGCTGTTATTTCTGCTAAAGGAGGCTCTACTAAATAGATGCAATATTTCTGTTGGGGTGCCCAAATTTATGCACCTGTCCAATTTCATTTTGATGCATATTGCACATTTTCTGTTAATACAATAAACCTCATTTCCTTACTGAAGTATTACTGTGTCCTTCAGTTATTTGATAGATCAAAATGAAATTGCTGATCCAAATACCCAATTATTTATAAATGAAAATCATGGAAATTGTCAGGGGTGCCTAAACTTTAGCATACAACTGTATATATATATATATATATATATATATATATATATATATATATATATATATATATATATATATATATATATATATATATATATATATATATATATATATATATATATGTATATATATACATGATACGTCCCTTCCTCTGACGTTTGAGGTCCAAAAATGTCTCATACAAAAGAAAATTGTCACAGATGGCTGAAATCCAGTGAGTGCTTTTATTTACAAACCTATATATACTATTTAACAGCACCCTGGCAGTTGTATTTTGATGGTGACAGTGCATACACAACACTGCTTGGATATACTGTATATGTATATATATATATATATATATATATATATATATATATATATATATATAAAAAATGGAATGGAATTTTTACAGTTAATACATAGCTAAAACCTTTATTAAAATCAATATTGCTTAAATATGCTTTTACATGTCCGTAAATACATATTTACACATTTAAATACATAAATACATATGTACACATATATAGACATGTAAAGGCATGTAAACGCCTTGGTGCAACCTTCGTGAGGATTAAATAGAACTGTACTGGTAAAGGAGGGCAATCACAGGACTTTTGAGAACAAATAATGCAAATTTATTTCCAAATGTTTATAACATTACTTAGAATGTTGACGTTTCAACCCCATCATGGGCCTTCTTCAAGATAAGATATAATCTGAAAGAAAAATAAAACATACAAATGGAATCTAATATGATAATACATAAAAATAAAAAATTACTAAACATTTATTCAAACGCTTTATACAACAGTGACAACCTTCCACCACATGAAGATATGACAAAGTACTAATATTCAAACCAGAGCACATACATTAAAAAACCAAGCAGAAAGAGACAGAAGGATGTGTCCCTCCTATAAGGAAGCCCCCAATACCTAGTCAACAATACACATTTTAACCAGAGGTATATGAAACATAATTATAAATATACAGCATATTAAGTGGACGCTAGCAGCCTGTTACATAATGACCCCAAGTGTCCTACAACAACACAAAGCACACATCGAACCACAAATAGTGATCATGACAACAAAAAAAGTGTTCTCAATAAGCTGACAGAAAACCAACCCAGTAATCATTGCTGCAATACATATGGCAAAACTGAAATAAAAATAAAGTGTTAACTAGCACAATCTCAATGGTACTGATAGAGGACATCACATAGCCAAAGTTGTAAACGGGAGCAGATATGTTGCCACACCATAATAACCACTTAGTGAGAAAAAACATGAGCCTTGCTAATAATAGTAACCATTCTCATAGGCACCAATCAGACATAATCACAGCTGCAGTAAACCCCTAACCCAGAGTCAAACACGCAACATAACTATAAAAGTGAAATGACTCCCATCACACAAAACAGTTTAACAACCCAGAGCCAACATGTGATAAAGTAAAAAATAGCTTAGGCAAACTTACTGGAGTAGAGCAACATACATCCACACGCGACGGCGTCTAAGCCAAACTCCCAATGGAACAGTGTTAGCAGTACCGGAAGTAACCATCACATGGCCTATAAACAATCATACCCAGAGCGGCATCCAATCACAAGGGCCCAGGCCACACCCCCCCAATACACAGGAACCAATCATAGACACAGCTAGTTCACACCCCTTTTCACGACCCGGTGGGAGCTGACAGACCCAGAGACAGAGAGAAGCAACTACCCACAGGACCATGCAGTGCACATCACTGATGCGCTAACAACCTGACACTGCCGAGAGAAATCCTGCGTGGGGAAAAAAAACAGCAATGACCAAATGCGTTATGCTAATAACCTTGCAGTGAACAGAAACAAGCCCCAGCCCTGTTAAACAAAAACCCATATAGTAATAACACTATGGCCACCAGACACCACACAACCACCGAGAGCCCAATCATGTAAGACGTACATACCAGTCAGCAATTAAATTAAATTGAACAGACCACACCCATGGTAGAAACCAGAACATAGGTCCAATACTCAATATGTTACCCAACAGGCATGTAAAAAAAGATCACACTCAGAGAGCACTATTACCAAGCATAGCCCACCATCATATATATTTATAGGACTCAATTCAAGATCCACTAGGAAGCACAACTTCAAATAGTCACCCAAAATAAGAGGCTAATACGCCCCACTCAAGAAATCTAAACCTAGCAAGGCACTACCCCAAACCACCAAACCAGACAGTATCACAGCAACCATAACTGAGCTTCCTACAGAACGAAGTATAGACGACACCCTGGTCAAAGACCCAACCAACACAGTGGGTAAAAACAAGGAGGACACCCCTTACCAAAAAATAGGGGAACAGTAACTTAACACCCTAGGTACTTATTGTCACCATGAGCCCCCATCCATGAGCCACCATCCAAGGATAGCTCCATATAGGAATCAATCACCATAAGCGCTAAGATATCATAAAGTACTAATGAGGTTGGCAACCTCTATAAGGGACATCAATATAAAAGGGAAAGAACATAACACTCGAGTGTGAAGAGTGACATAATGCGTATCAAGAACAACATATTAAATGCACAGGGCTACATGTGTCAACCCAAGCCAAAATAGCATATTTCAATAAAACAGGGGATAATCTATATTGGCATTCAAGCCAATAGGGAATAGAGTATCCAGCCTATGTATCCATAGTGCTTCACACTTCAGCAGCTCTCGGTTCCTATCTCCCCCACTCTGTCAATCAACATCGCTCTGAGTGAAGAGATGGGGTGTTGTTGTCTGAGAAAATGCCTCGCCACAGGCTGCTCCGAGTGTCCCTCCTTAAGGGCAGTTCTGATAGCACTCTTATGATTAGCAAGTCTCTCACGGAAGGTGGTACTAGTCTTACCTACATAGTAACGTCCACATGGACAAGACAAAAATTATACTACAAAGTCCGAAATGCAGATGAGCCGATGTTTAATCCAGTAGGATTTGGTTGATTCAGGGTGATGACATTTCTCTCCAGTGAGGAGGGAGATACAGGTGACACAGCTTCCACATTTGTAACATCCATTTTTTCTTTTCTGGAGCCAGGTCTTATCCCTCTTCCAGGGGTCTGTTCTCATCAATAGTGATTTCAGGCTACAGCCACACCTATGTACCACCCTTGGAGATGGTTTATCCTTGAAAGGTAGAGTTCTTTCCCAGCTGATAAGGGGCCAGTTTCTTTTGATGACTTCACTTACTTTGGAAGTGGCAGGAGTATAGTTGGTAATTAAATGAATCGGGGGTTCACCCCCTTTCGCTCATCTTCTTCTGCTTCCTTTGTGTAAGTGTACTACAATCATATTGCATTACCTCCACAAAGATATCAGAGAGCATATTCCAGTTGTACCCCCATTCAAAAATTTCACGCTCATCTCCTCAAGCTATACCATTCTCCGGTCTGCTTCAGAATTATTATGAATGACCCTCATGAACTGGGATTTAACAATCCCCTTCTTAAACTGTATGGGATGATAGCTGTCAAACTGTAACAAAGTATTCCTGTCAGTTGGTTTAGAGTATAAAGTCGTTTTTAAATAGCAATCCTCATCATTCTCAGATTTGAATATGCATAGGTCCAGAAAGTGTATACTTTCACTGCTCATCTTACTTTTAAATTTAATGGAGGGTTCTGATTTATTCAAATTGTGGATCCAAGCGGTCAGTTCTTCAGCGGTCCCCCCTCCCAGATCACAAAGAGATCATCAATGTACCGCCAGTACATGAGAACATTGGGATCTCTAGTACCAAAAAGATACTTGCTCTCAAACCATGCCATAATTAGGTGGGCATACGAGGGGGCAAGACTTGACCCCATGGCCATACCAACCAGCTGGAGGTAGAATGTGTCTTTAAACCTGAAGTAATTGTGAGTTAAACACATCCTTAACCAATCCATAAGTAATTCTATGGGGGGACCCATATAGTCAGTGAAGTTACACAGTGCTTGTCTCCCAGCCTCTACACCCATATCATGCGGGATGATGGTGTAGAGGCTGTTAACATCAAGGGTGACCAACAGGCAGTGTTTTGGAAATCACCTATCATGTAGGGGATTAATGAGCTCAATAGAATCAAGCAAAAAAGGCTTCTGTAACCCTCACCACCTCTTGTAAAAAGAAGTCAAAATATTTTGCTAGATTTTGAAACAGGGACCCAATGCAGACACAATTGGGCAGCCCGGAGGTTTAGCCAGGTTCTTGTGGATCTTGGGGATAGTGTATATGATAGGGTGTCTTGGGTGGCATGAGAAAATCAAACAGAGATTGTTCAATGTGACCACAATTCAGGGACTACTCTGAAGCTTTTTCTTGAATATCAATGTTGGATTCTGTGTGCGTTTCTTGTACGTGTCCCTGTAATCGAGTTGCTGTAATAACTCTTCTCTGTAGTATTGGTAATCCATAATGATGATAGCACCCCCCTTATCAGCTGGCCTTATGATGATGGTGTCATCCTTCTTTAACCGCTGAAGGGCCCTCCATTCCTGCTTGTTAAGGTTAGTCCTGCCACTATCAACGAAGATTTGATTATTATTAATCTCCCTAGAGCAAACGTTAGTAAAGGTTTTGATAGTGGAATGTGCATTACTTGGTTCAAAACCCGATTTCCTAGTAAATCTGGTATCTCCAGTATTATGGCTTGAGCCCTTGAAGTGTTCTTTTCATTTCAACGTCCTTTGTAAACGATGAATGTTGACTAGATTATCAGATGGTTCCACCCTTGGAGTGGGAACATATCTCAAGCCTTTACTTAAAAGAAAAAGTTCATCACTCTGCTACTGATATTGACCACTAAAATCTCTGATTTTGGTGGGGCTTTTTGCTGTTTTTTTTCCACCAGCCCCCTCTTCCGACCATTGCCCTGTTTCTTTTCTTAATGAATTGTCATTTTTTGACTGCAGGGGGGGTTCTTTTGCGACCTTGTCTGGATCTTATCCTGCTGCTGTTTAGAATCTAACATACACCAGAACACCAGAAGCCGACTCCGCTCTACTCGAATCCTAAACTATTTTTACTTTATCCCATGTTGGCTCTGGGTTGTGCGATGGGAGTCATTTCACTTTTATAGTTATGTTGCGTGTTTTACTCTGGGTTAGGGGTTTACTGCAGCTTTGATTATGTCTGATTGGTGCCTATGAGAATGGTTACTATTATTTGCATGGCTCATGTTTTTTCTCACTAAGTGGTTATTATGGTGTGGCAACATATCTGCTCCCATTTACAACTTTGGCTATGTGACGTTGTCTATCAGTACCATTGAGATTGTGCTAGTTAACACTTTCTTTTTATTTCAGTTTTGCCATTTGTATTGCAGCAATGATTACTGGGTTGGTTTTCTGTCAGCTTATTGAGAACACTTTTTTGTTGTCATGATCTCTATTTTTGGTTCGATGTGTGCTTTGTGTTGATGTAGGACACTTGGGGTCATTATGTAACAGACTGCTAGCGTCCACTTAATATGCTGTATATTTATAATTATGTTTTATATACCTCTTGTTAAAATGTGTATCGTTGACTAGGTATTGAGGGCTTCCTTATAGGAGGAACACATCCTTCTTTCTCTTTCTGCTTGGCTTTTTAATGTATGTGCTCTGGTTTGAGCAATAGTACTTGTCATATCTTCATGTGGTGGAGGGTTGTCACTGTTGTATAAAGTGTTTGAATAAATGTTTAGTAATTTTTTATTTTTATGTATTATCATATTAGATTCCATTTGTATGTTTTATTTTTATTTCAGATTATATCTTGTCTTGAAGAAGGCCCATGATGGGGTTGAAACATCGACATTCTAAGTAATGTTATAAACATTTGGAAATAAATTTGCATTATTTGTTCTCAAAAGTCCTGTGAGTGCCCTCCTTTACCAGTATAGTTATATATATATATATACAAACATATCAATCTCTAGAAATGTGTAAGTATGTATCTCTATGTTAAAGCTTTGAAGCCAGAGACCTGATATCTTTGAGTCCCCATAACTTTTGTGTGCATTATTTTAAAAAATATATATTATTAGATGATGTTATTATGAGTATAAGTGTCCTTTGTAATGTATTTTTAATGTGTTTTGTAAAACTTTTTTGTTTTGTGAGACAGTTAACCAAAGCTCTGACGCCATACTCATTCTAGTGTAAATCATAATTGCGCTCAAGTGATCACGTTTACTTCCAACTTGTAATACCAGTCGTAAATCCAATGAGGGCAAACACCCGCAGTAAACCCCTTATCGCTTGCACTCAAATATTAGTGCTTCTCTCATAATATGGCCCTATGTCTTTCTATGCCTGATGTGCCAGCAAGACTTTAAAAAAAAACTTAGAAAGCACTGAAATAACATTATTTTGTTTGTCACAAAGAGTTGGGTGTATATTCAATGGACCCTGAAGTGAAATGAGAAATGTACCACAACATGTAATGCTGTTGCTTGAAGGAGAGACTTTGAATTGCAATTACCTATTACTAACAAGGACCCCAAAAGTAATAAACACAAACTAGCATCACAACCCTATTCTATCTATGAAACCTTTACCAACCACAATGATCTATTATTGTTAACCACTTTCTTAATTGTGTTTAATGCTGATCTCCCCCATGACAACTTCCTCAAAACCTAAGGCCTCCTTACACAATGCAATCTCTGTAACACCCAAGGGCACCCAACACCCACAGGACTAAGCAATCAGAATAGTGGGATGGCCCTACTTTGACAATAACTACTCCAATCACAATTCTGATTAATTATCTATCTATCTATCTATCTATCTATCTATCTATCTATGGGGTTCTTGTAAAGTGTGGCTAATCACCCGTAAGGGTCTCAAGGCGCTAAGGGTTGCAGTTCAGTCGAAGAGCCAGGTCTTGAGGTCCTTTCTGAACTTTGTTAGGGCGGTGGGATCTGCCTCCCGCTGTCGTTTCCCTTGTGCGGGGGATGACTGCGAGGGCTTGGTCTGCCGATCGAATTTGTCTGGCGGGGGTGTAGAAGGTAACGCGGTGGTTGATATATTCGGGACCAATGTTGTGGAGAGCCTTGAATGCGTGGGTGAGAAGCTTGAAGGTTATTCTTTTGTTTATGGGGAGCCAGTGCAGGTCCCGCAGGTATTTGGTGATGTGGCATTGGCGAGGGATGTCAAGGATGAGTCTGGCCGAGGCGTTCTGGATGCACTGGAATCTCTTTTGGAGTTTGATGGTGGAGCCGGTGTAGAGTGCGTTGCCGTAGTCCAGTCGGCTACACTTTCAAGGTTGCTTTGAAAAAAGATAAGAGGAAGTGCATTTTTTTGTATCAAACCATTTAGTAAACACAAATGGTATGTCACATTGTCAATGGGATTCAGTAATATATCCAATAGGAGCATGTCTATGATGGACCATAGTAGTATTAAACATAATTAAATATTACATTCTCAATTTGTACAGTAGCAAATGATATGCCACAATGTATACATATTACATTCTCAATTTGTATATAGAGTCTGTTCACAGATCATAAAGAGAATGATGTGGGGTAGGAAAGGGAGTAGAAGAAAGGAAAAGGAGGAAGCATAGAGGGGAGAGGGGGAGAGAGAGGGAGAAAAAAAAGGGGTGGGTACCCTCCCTTCTATTTATAAATACTAAAGCGGCAGTGAGGATTCTCGTTATTGTGGAGCCAGGTATCCCATATTAGCCAGTAGGTGTCCATTTGAGCAATTGAATTAAAGAAATATCTTTCCATACTGGCCATGTAGTTGGCTACAGCATTTATTTCTATGAGACGCGGGGGTTCAGGGGATTTCCAGGTGATGCACAACTTAGTTGCCGTAAATATGTATATCAGTAGTCTCCTCGACACTTGTGGCATATCATTTGCTATTATATGTAGCAAGGCACTGGCAGGTGATATCGTAGCAGTGAGTTTCAAGGAATTGCATAGACTCCCAATCTTCCCCCATAATGAGGTTAATTTCGGGCACTCCCACCGTATGTGTAGGTCTGTGCCCACTATTCTGCAACCATGCCAGCACAGGGGCGAAGTCTCGGGGTACATCTTGGCAAGTCTCACTAGGGTTCTATGCCACTTCAAGAGCACTTTTATATATACTTCCAGCATAGTGACACAGTGTACAGTCTTTTTAGTTAATGAGATAGCACTATCCCATTCGTGATCAGAAAAATTGACACCTATCTCTCGAATCCACGCTTTATATTGCCACGGTACACCCTGGGTAAAATCTGCCAGGATTAAGTTATAATGAATTGTAAGGAGTTTTGGGTGTTTAGACCCACTTCTCCATCTGATCTCCCATGGTGTTGGTCTTCTAACAGAGTTTGTAAAAAAATCCCCAGGTCTTCAGAAATCTAAGAGATTCGAATGGGAGCTGGTTCAAACTTGGTAGACACCAGGGTTAGATTAAGCATTTGATTTTGGTCAAAAAAATATTCGATAGTTGAGAATCCCTTCAGTCTCCAGTCCTCCAAATGAATATTTTTGCGATCCCAAAATAAACCCGCCGTATGATGTACTGGCGAAGGGTGTGGGGCAAATAATTGTCGACTCCTCAGGGATTCCCATATTAAAAGGTTGTGTTTTACCACAATATTATGAAGGTGGGGCAAGAGCTTTCTTGCATTGGGGAACAAATTAATAATTTTTTTAATTTTATTATAGATTTTTTCAATTTTTGAAGGTTCAGGGTTAAGAAATGAAGTTCCTGGGTATTAGGAGAATCCATGTGTTAGGATGAACCCTTTAGTGTTGGGGGACTATATGTGTTTGGAGTGATAAAAAGTAATATCTATTGGTATTATTTGTGAGAAGTTGCATATCAGCTGTTGGCTATTTAATTACCAACAAGGATATGATCTTCTTTAAGCCATTTAAACCATTATTCACATGAACATGTTTAGCACATAGGAGTTAGCCATAATTTCCTTGATGTTATCCTTAGTACAAAATTGGATCAATTAACTAATTTATGTGTATAGCTCTACTTGGTACCAAGATGTTAATAATTGCAGTGGGTTGCTAAGTGTAAAACATATTCATTTATACCAGACTTACAGATTTTAAAATACAGATTTGAATTTATTAATTAGTGGAGGCTGCTCTGAAGCCTCAGTAATGCAGGCTTTCTCTTGTGATTTTGCTTACCACAGGTTACTTCTTAACCACTACACCACTATTAAATAAAACAAGCACCAGCTCTGATCCACTAATAAGTTTGGGGTTATTGACAGGCTTTGCTTTCATGCGATTGCCCACGTGTGCAATATTATATTTAGGCAGCAGATAAACAGCATCCACTGCCCACTTGCAGCAAACTCGGACAGAAAGGTTTTGCTAGTTTAATGATAAACTGGTGTGTCTTTGTGTTTCTCTATATACTATTTTTTAGGTTTATTACTAAAACTTAAGGTGTAAGTTAAGCACTAGATCTAGTTTTTTTTTTACGTTTTAGATAGAGAGAAAAAAAAACACATTAGCAACCTGTCTTCACAAGACAGCATCGGCAGTTTACCTTTTGTTTCCTTAACAATCTTTCCTATCATTGTCATTTATCACATTAAATATGACTGATTTAATCAGTTCCATTACTATTTATGTATAGTGTTTCTTTTCTGGCCTTGTGGGAAAGTCAGCTGTGAAAGTTAATGTATGGATTTTTACTGCTGATAAGTAGCTATGTATCAGCAGGGACTGCAAAAACATTACAAGCAAAGAATCACAAGCATTTCATTTCTAAAGAACAAAAATGTTTTATCTTGAAGATAAAGATAGCATTAGCAATTTTGTTTTAGGAACATGAACTCAAACAGCCCAGAACATTTATTGATATATTCTGTATATTCAAATTAAGGGGATCAAACATCTATACATTCTCAATGCTTGAGCTCAGCCATTATAAAATTGAGTAAATTATGCAGCATTAATTTGCCATTGCTAAGCTTTGGTCTTCATGAAATCTGTACTATGTATGAATCCATTTGAAGGTTATCCAAGATAGGATTGTATTATCTGTCCTGCCTATTATACGCCTTTATATCTGTTTCTCTTCAAATGCTTCAAAATTCTTTGTGTAGTGGTTGTTTAATTGTTTACCACACACAAAAACACACACAACTTCAACTCAAAATTATATATTGGTGATTTATAGTAAACGATACCTTGGAATATAACTGCCGTGCCTAACCACTACTTAATACCCCTAAACCGAAGTACCCCACAATCACAAACTAACACTACACTAATAAATATCTAAACCACAACATAGCTACGGCAAGTACCCGTCTACTCTATTAACCCCTCAACTACCACATACCCACCGCAAGTACCTATCCTGTTAACCCCTATACCGCCACATACCCACCACAAGTATCTAACCTGTCAACCCCTATGTTGAATGTTTATCCTTTTAATCCACCAAGATTACATTCAATAAATCCACTTTAGATATGCTCTGGATAATATCCTCTGCACTGTGTAATAAGTTAATGCCTATAACACCACATACCCACAGCAAGTATCTATCCTGTTAACCCCTATACTGCCACATACCCACCGCAAGTATCTATCTTGGGAGGAGTCAGTGCTGGCATGCTGAAGCCAAGCTATGTATCGAAGGGGCTGTTGAATTTGACCCAAGGTGCTGCTAATCCTTGGCCGCGGAGAAGACACTGCGGTACAGACCCAGGTTTCTTGTGAACCCCATAGCACAAGGAAGTCTCCAATTGCAGACAGACTTGACGGAGAGTCACTACACCAGAGGGCTGGAAAAAGGCATCGACAAAAGGAGCTTAAGGGAATCACAAGACGAACTAGCTGGGGACCCGTGCGGATAGGTTGAAGGCTACGGGTACCGGAGGTGTCCGGTCCTGTGAGATCCCTCCCACCGCAGACCAGCAACATCAGTTTGCGTCGAAGCAGAGAGAAGCCGGATCCCGTGTCAACTCAAGCGCAAGTATTAAGCTTTCCTATTATCCCTATTTGTATGTGGCTGAAAGTGGAAAAGTACAGCACAATTATCGGAACTAAAAGGCAGGCTGGTGGGGTAATTGGTACTTGGTATTTGTTAACTAAAGGCAGGCCACTACTTGAATAGTTGGTTGACTAACCCAGCTGGAGACCAAAAGAGACGTAGCAGGAGAGACAGTGGATAAGGTTGTATAACGTCTCTAAGACAGACTTTTTCCTATAACACCTTGTTGGGAAGTACAGCATTAGAGACTCTTTTGGCCAAATAGTGGAGAGAAATATTGCAGGAGGTTAAGACCACTTTAAAGTATACCCTACGGACAACGGGATATTGTAAACACTTTTTTGAGTGACATGCTGGAAACAAAGTGGCACTTATAAAGCAACACAAAGTGACTGAAGTGGGCTTGTGTGCTATCTGCATGAACTGTGGGCTTGACAGGAATTGATGTGAACATGCACTGAAAGATGGAGTGGGGCTGGACCCCTAACTGAGTGCTGATATTTCAAGTTTGCAAAAAGTGACTCAATACTTTGGTACTGACACAAAACTGACTTGGAGCCAGCAGTCTCTTGGGGCTAAGGACGCTTTGTATAAGTATAGCTGAGTGCGCAAACAGTCGAGACATTGTTGATTGTAGACAGGAGACGTTGCTATATGTGTCAATAATCTCTTGATATAAAGTTACATTTTGATATTGTTTAGCCCTACATAAATAAGATATACCTGGCTGGGCCTGCAAACCTAATAGGGAAGTTAGGCTAAGGGGCCACGCATTGATAATTACTTATGAGTTAAGAATAGGTGATTTCAGCAGGATCTTGTCTGGGCATGGAAGTTTTTTTTTTATGGAGCTGAAATACCAAGTTTAGTAGATCTGGATAGTTAATGTCACTTGTATGAGAAGCACCAAATATTATTTAGTGCATCATAGCATAAATAATTGTTTATTTTTCTAGGATAGTGGCTGGGTGGGCAGTAGTTTTGTAAGTGGCAAGATAATACTGTTTTAACACTTGTTTTTGTTTTGGATTTATAACACCTTGTTTGTTTGTTTTTTCTTTTTTCTTTCTCTCTTCTCTCTCTGCTGTTCTCTCTGTTTCACTTTTTTCTGTCTTTTTTTTTTCCTTCTTACTTTTTTTCACTTACCTACATTTACACATAAAAGTATTTACTTTTTTTTCTCTCCTTTTTCTCTTGCGTTTTTTCTATATTTCTGCTGTTTTCTATATCTACTTTGAAGTCACTTAAAATTTTCACTGTGTGTTTATTATCTTATAACATGAATTTTTTTCTGTGTTTTTAACACTTATATTAGAGTATTGAAATTTGGGGAAGTTACCCAAAGGGTTTGTTTGTGAGGTACATAAGACTGTATTGCACGTGCAATTGCACTTGATTCACTATTTCATATTGCATTTTTTATTTTTACATGGAAAGGTTTATATCACATTCTAAACCTAATTCACCAGTCATGCCACCTAAACATAAGGATAGAAAACCCAAGCCTAATGATAGTTCAATAGAACCTAGTAGCGATCCAAACTCTGGTAATTTAGATACAGCCGTACTGTTACAACAAATTTCAAAACTTTTTATGCCCCAATTTGATTTGTTCAAACAGGAAATGGCCAATCTGACAGGTGAAGTCAAACAATTCTCTGCAAGAATGACAGAATTAGAAAATAGAATTTCAGACACAGAAGATAGATATTTACCCCAGGAACAAATTGTTACTGTACATAGCAACAAGTTAAATGCTCTATAAATAAGAATGGATGAACTAGAAGACAGATCGCAGCGTAAATACCTCAGGGTTATAGGACTCCCCGAAACTGAGGAGTTTCAGGACCTAATTAAATTTGCAGCAGTGAAACTCTCCCAATTAGTAGGAAGCATTATTGAGAATATTGGGATTCCGAGCCCACAGAATAGGCCCCCCACATAGAAATCATATTTTGAGGCTATATCGCAAAAAACAATAATATTCTGATAGGACAGCACAAAGTGCTTATATTCCAGGATTTTTCAGTGGAAACCCAAAATAAACTGAGGGAAATGGCGCCATATTGTTCAAGGATAATTAAAGCAAATCTAAAAGCAAGGTTAATTTACGCTGCCAAAATAGTCTTGGACAAAGATGGTGACATGCTGATTTTCAACAAAGTGGAGGAAGTACAAACCTTCTGCCAGAATAATGGTTTAGAGTAATAAGGGATAGCTGGTTACAGCAAAGAAATAGTCAGGCTTTGCGAGGTTTCCACTATGTGGTCCACCTACAAAAAGGGAAAATTGGTGTGTGGTTGCATGTGGGGGCTCTCCTTCCCCCCTCCACCCCCTAGCCCCCCTTTTTTTTCTCTTACCCTTTTTTTAACATTTATCCTTTTAATCCACCAAGATTACATTCAATAAATCCACTTTAGATATGCTCTGGATAATATCCTCTGCACTATGTAATAAGTTAACCCCTATACCACCACATACCCACCGCAAGTATCTATCCTATTATTCTCTATACTGCCACATACCCACCGCAAGTATCTATCTAAACTTTTTACCCTTATACTTCCACATGCCCACTGCAAGTACCAATCTAAACTATTAACCCTATACCGCCAAAAGCCCACCACAAGTACCCTACACTACTAACCCCTAAACCACCACAACCCCCAATGCAAACTAACCCTACTAACCCTATTTTATTTTAAATTCAAAATTTCCTATAGAAAAAAATGTATTTCCAGTTCTGAGAATTAGAAAACACACAATTTTTAGAGCTAAATTACATGATAGGGGTGAAAAATAATGAAATAATATAACAAAGTTGTTTTACTACGCATAACTAAACATTTTTTTTTTTTTTTACTCTTCTGTGCTTCTACATTACAAAAAATGTAATCATTTCACCTTCAATTTTTAAATACATATCACTTTTCCAAATTATTTCCAGAATTGTAAAAATATATATTTTATTGTAGTATGCATTTCTGACAAAACAACAGAGTGACAGTTTCCAATCCATTTGTTTTTCTTTTCTTTGTCATTCGAATCTGTTAGAAGTGCAACCATTGCAATCAGTTAAAACGAATGACAAATATGATAGCAGCAAAATCTGATTTGATTTTATTCTTCACTCAGCTAATTTTTGCAAATCACGATGTGCAAATAACAATTTCATACAATTTTTTTGTAATAATTTTATAATTAACATTTTTAAAGATTTAAATGTTTGTAATATTAAATGAGCATTCTCAAGTTAATATTTTAGTTTTGTGGAAGTTTCAGAATTATTCTAACTTTTTATTAAAAAAAAAATATGTGAATTAAGCAGCTTCAAGATATGCTATTAAAAACAGTACAAATAATTATTTGAAGTGTTCAATTGTTTGCACCATGGAGAGCACCAAATATATATGTTAGGACTGAAAAAAGAAGGAGACCAGGGGGTCTATTTATCATTGTGCGGACGGATCCGCTATAGCGAACCACGTCCGCCGCACATCGACTTCTGGTGCAATGCTGCCCCCTGCAGATTCGCGGCCAATCAGCTGCTAGCAGGGGGTGTCAATCACCCCGATCGTATTCAGGCGGAGGATCAATGTAAATTTTTATGAATGAAAGTGCCCCTGTTTTTAATAGTATTTTTAAAAACCGAACACTTATTCATTCAAATTTACATGAAACCCAAAATTTTTCTTTCATGATTCAGATATAGGGGCATATTTATTAATGTGCCAGCGGACATGATACGAAGTAGCGTATCATGTCTGCCGCACATCGATAAATCAGCATTTGCTGTTGCATTTATCATTGCACCAGCAGTTCTTGTGAACTGCTGGTGCAATACCGCCCCCTGCAGATTCGCTAGCAGGGGGTGTCAATTAACCTGATCATATTCGATCGGGCTGATTTATGTCTGCGGCCTCAGAGCAGGCGAACAAGTTATGGAGCAGTGTTTTTTAGACCGATGCTTCGTATCTTCTGTTTCCGGCGAGCCTGAAGGTTCGCCAGAAACAAGGGGCATCAAGCTCCATACGGAGCTTGATAAATATGCCACAAAGAATAAAATTTGTAAAAAGTTTCCAGTTTACTTTTATTATCATATTAGCTTTTGTCTCATTTTATTATTTGTTAAAGAGACATCTAGATACTTTAGGTAGCGTGTACTGTCTGGAGTACTACATAATAAGAAATAGTGCTGCCATCTAGTGCTCTTGTTGATGTATAACATTGCTGAAAAACTGTTGTCATATAGTGCAGCAGTCACGTGCATGTTCCTGAACTTGTCTTCCTGCCATTCAACAAAGGAAAACAAGAAAACAAAGAAAAATGTATAATAGAAGTAAATTAGAAAGTTGTTTAAAATTGTATATTCTATCTGAATCATGAAATAAATGTTTTGGCTTTTATGTCCCTTTAAATGCTGTGAAATGATATCCCTTTTATTGTAAGCATATTAAAAGAAAGCAATGATTTTACTTTCAGTAATACTTGGCTTCCTTTAGTAGCATACACTGGCGGACAGGCGAGCCACAGCACATATGGCAGATTTCATCACCAGGGGGCAAACAGGAACGTGACACAAGTTGTGCTCCTATCCTATTCTGTTTCTAATCTGCTCTGCTCACCAAATCAGTCTGCCTCAATCTCTGCACAAAATGAATCAACTTCTAACTAAATCCATCTGCTTTCAGTTTTGGGAAAACTGTAAAAAATATTTTCTATCAACAAGCAGTGATGTATCTGCCCCCTTCCACATTGTATACAAACTATAGTAAACAAATATGCATTAATCATAATAAGGATTAGTTTGTAGAACTGAATATAAACTTCTTTACACGTATGATTTACTACGTATCATTCAAGGCTAAGGGAACGATTTAAGAAGCTGTGAATGCAGATGTTTGTGTGCGAGTCTTCTGGCTCGCTGGAAACAAAAGTTGAGACGCAGCGGTTGTAAGACCGCTGCTCCCTAACTCATCCGCCACTTCTGAGGTGGCGGATAGCAATCATCCCAATTGGATACGATCGGGATGATTGACACCCCCTGCTAGTGGCCGATTGTGCAATGATAAATGCCGACAGGGTATGCTGTTGAAATGTATCGATGTCGGGCGGACATGATCGGCCCCTTAGTGTTCAGAGCAGAAATTAAACTTAACCCTTTTAAGGACCAAAGTTTTTCTCAGTTTCCATGTTTAAATGACAACCAAGTTTTGCATTTTTGCTCACTTATCTGCTCTCTTGTTAAGTGCACCCATACATATTATACACTGTTTTTTTACACAAACAAACAAGCCTTTCTAGTGATATCCTATATGGGCATGTAAAATAACAATAAATAGGAATTTAATACTAAAAAATGGTGAAACAGTTTCTTTCATTTCTACAAATCTAGGGTAGCTAACAAAAAAATACCTCTAAATTAATTATGTTGTCCTGATGTTAGGAATACCCCATATGTTTGTGTTCCCAAGTAATTTATAGCTAATATTTACCAAAAACTCCAAAGATGGAATTATTGCTTTAACGCTAAAATGTGCTTTGCTAGTGGTCACCCAGTTCAAAACCGCTACGCAAAAATATTTATTTGTAGAATTTAGACACACCAGGGTATTTATCTAGAGGTATTTTGACACAATGGACTAGATTATAAGTGGAGAATAAGAGATATTTGCGCTCCACTTTGTAATACCAACGCAAATATGTGCTGGTATTACAAGTCAGGTGCAATGCGAATGCGACCTTGCATTCGCATTGCATGGAAGCATTGCGTTCACAAGAGCATGCTTTCATAGGCTCCAATGGGTGCCTCGTTCTCATGGTGTGAGACACAGCATGAGAACTAGTGCAGCAAAGGAGGCAAGTAGTGCAGCAATGGGCAGCAAATGTAAATATATATGTATATGCTTGTATAGTGAACAGTGTAGTAGGACATGATCTGGTGTCAATCCTCAACATCCCAAATAATGACATGAACTGCCTGACTCACTGCTGCAAATACAACTGATGTAACAAGATACCCCAACCTTATGTCTCTGCTCATTAAACCTATAGACTGTGAGCTCTCCGGAGCAGGGCCCTCTTCCTCCTGTACTAGATTTGTTTTGTTTGTTATGTTTTGTATTTTATCACAAATCTTTGTATACCCCTATCACTGTACCCAGCGCTATGGAATTTGGCGGCGCTATACAAATAAATAATAATAATGACAGCCAGCACAAGAGATTAGAAATATCACCATTTAATTGTTACAAAAACATAACGTTTCGGCCCCACTAAGAAGCCTTGGTCACATGCAGCAAGTCATGCCTGTCTAATATGACTTGCTGCATGTGACCAAAGCTTCTTAGTGGGGCCGAAACGTTATGTTTTTGTAACAATTAAATGGTGATATTTCTAATCTCTTGTGCTGGCTGTCATTGTTTGGGATGTTGAGGATTGACACCGGATCCTGTCCTACTACACTGTTCACTATACACATATATATATATATATATATACACAGTATCTCACAAAAGTGAGTAAATCCATCACATTTTTGTAAATATTTTATTATATCTTTTCATGTGACACTAAAGAACACTAAAGAAATGACACTTTGCTTCAATATAAAGTAGTGAGCGTACAGCCTGTATAACAGTGTAAATGTGCTGCCCCCTCAAAATAACTCAACACAGCCAATAATGTCTAAACCGTTGGCAACAAAAGTGAGTACACCCCTAAGTGGAAATGTCCAAATTGGGCCCAAAGTGTCAATATCTTGTGTGACCACCATTATTTTCAGCACTGCCTTAACCGTCTTGGGCATGGAGTTCACCAAAGCTTCAGAGGTTGCCATTGGAGTCCTCTTCCACTCCTCCATGATGACATCACGGAGCTGGTGGATGTTAGAGACCTTGCGCTCCCCCACCTTCCGTTTGAGGATGTCCCACAGATGCTCAATAGGGTTTAGGTCTCGAGACATGCTTGGCCAGTCCATCACCTTTACCCTCAACTTCTTAAGCCAGGCAGTGGTCATCTTGGAGGTGTGTGTTGGGGTCGTTATCATGTTAGAATACTGCCCTGCGGCCCAGTCTCCAAACCAAGGGGATAATCCTATGCTTCAGTATGTCACAGTACATGTTGGCATTCATGATTTCCTCAATGAACTGTAGCTCCCCAGTGCCGGCAGTACTCATGCAGGCCCAGACCATGACACTCCCACCACCATGCTTGACTGTAGGCAAGACACCCTTGTCTTTGTACTCCTCACCTGGTTGCCGCCACACATACTTGACACCATCTGAACCAAATAAGTTTATCTTGGTCTCATTGGACCACAGGACATGGTTCCAGTAATCTATGTCCTTAGTCTGCTTGTCTTCAGCAAACTGTTTGTGGGATTTCTTGTGCATCATCTTTAGAAGAAGCTTCCTTCTCGGATGACAGCCATGCAGACCAATTTGATGCTGTGTGCGGCATATGGTCTGAGCACTGACAGGCTGACCCCCCACCCCTTCAACCTTTGCAGCAATGCTGGTAGCACTCATACGTCTATTTCCAAAAGATAACCTCTGGATATGACGCTGAGCACGTGCACTCAACTTCTTTGCTCGACCATGGCGAGGCCTATTCTGAGTGGAACCTGTCCTGTGAAACCGCTGTATAGTCTTGCCCACCGTACTGCAGCACAGTTTCAGCATCTTGGCAATCTTCTTATAGCCTAGGCCAGAGCAACAATTCTTTTTTTCAGATCCTCAGAGAGTTCTTTGCCATGAGGTGCCATGTTGATCTTCCAGTGATCAGTATGAGAGAGTGTGAGGACGATAACACAAAATTTAACACACCTGCTCCCCACTCACATTTGAGACCTTGTAACACTAACAAGTCACATGACACCGGGGAGGCAAAATAGATAATTGGGCCCAATTTGGACATTTCCACTTAGGGGTGTACATATATATTTACAGCGAACACACAGTTCCCATAGACCACAATGTCCCCAATAAACTAAGTGCAGGTTGTTTTTGTTTTTTTAATGCTATGTATTTTTTATAAAAAAAGAAAACTAACACTTAAGTTTGGGGGCAATTGGGGTACATTTAGGGCCAGACTAGAAGTGCAGTGCGATATTAGCGCTCTACTTTGTAATACCAGCTCACGATAATGTGCGCTGGTATTACAAGTAAATCGCAATGCATACACAAGCTTGGTTCACATTGCTAAGAAGCATTGAGCTCACAAGTGCGTACTTCCATAAGCTCCTATGGGAGCCTCATTCTGATGCCGTCAGGGAACCTTGTGCAGCGAAGTTGGTAAGTAGCACAGTGATGGGCAGCATTTTTAAATATATATGTATATGACTATATAAATATATATTTATGTGTTAATATGTGTATATACACATATTAACACAAGTATACTTTGCAGTCTATGGGAACACACAGGTCTTACAGTGCAGTTGTTTTTAATTTAAAAAAATTATAATTTTTTTTAATTAAAAACTACAATGCCCTCTATTGTAATCTTTGGTTAATTATTGCGACACTATTGGATACTGTGAGCTCGAGGTAGCAATAACCAGTCACTTATAATGGCTGGTTATTTATCGTGTAACCAAAAAACTGGCACATTTTCCTGTTTGCAAGCATGTGATAATTTAGCGCTCCCCTTGTAATCTAGCTCTTTATGTTTAACCCTTTAATCACCAAGGGCAGAAAATACAATTTTAGGGTAAAAAAAAAAGAAAACCCTTATTAAAATAAAATTATAAGGAAAAAAAGATGTTTATTAAAATAAAATATATATATAAAAAATACATAAAACACTTTATTTATTATTCACTCTACATGTTCACTGGGACAAAAGGGGAGGAGCCAAACAATAGCTTGTCATTTTTTATATGTGATTACTGTGACTGGCTGTCACAGTGATCACATGACCACTGACCATTTTGTTCTGCATCCCTGGACTGCCTACCTCCTGACGCATCCAGTGATTGGTCACTGATCCTAATATCAGCATGGATTGCGGCATGCTTGTATCTAGGCTTTATTTAAAGTATGCAATCACTGTGACTGCCTATCCACTGATTGCATACACAGTAACTGTCATTTTTGACAGTTACTGTACTGCTGCTGGCTAGCTTTTATTTTGACTAAGAGAAAGGTAACCCATGGACTACAGTTTGTCACTTATTACCAAGTACCCCAAAAAAGTTTTTGAATTTAACACTGCTTCTGCACATGGGCAAAATGCACTAAATTTACCTCTGCCACATTGAATGATGTTAGAAAGCACATTATTAAAGAGAATAAAATACACAAAAAATTATTAATTAATAATAAGTATTTTTACACTAATAGAAAATCAATAACCCGACAAGCAGACATGTCCACTATACCAATAATACCCCCACTCAAATCCCTTAAAAAGACATACACACATCTGTAGTTTTGAGCACAACAGGTTAAATGTGTCACCTATTACCATCACACTGTTAAGAGGGATCAATCAACATACAGATCCTTCAACCTGTGATGTAATCACTAAATGCACTAAATCCCCATTCTGTTTGTCGTTCATTGACTTAGAAATTAGCATATGAGCATACCTAGGGGCCGATTTAACAATCTGTCAATCTGCCCCAATGCAGCTTTTTCCGCATAAGCCTTCAGGCTCACTGGAAACAACAGTTAAGACCGCTGCTCCTTAACTCGTCCGGCTCCTCTGAGACTGCGGACATCACTCTGCCGAATCGTATACGATCGGGTTGATTGAGACTCCCTGCTAGAGGCCAATTGACAGCGAATCTGCAGGGGGCAGTATTGCACAATCAGTTCACCAGAACTGCTTGTGCAATATTAAATTCCAACAGCATATGCTGTTGGCATTCAGCGATGTCTGTCGGAGATGATCTACTGATCGGATCATGTTGGACAGACACTTGATCAATCGCCCCCCTAGGCTTAGATTTCCACAAAGAATACCAAGAGAGGAAAGCAAATTTGTTGACAAAAGTAAATTGGAAAGTTATTGCATGCCCTATTTGAACCATACAAGTTTAATTTTGACTAGTCTGACCCTTTAAATCGGCAATAACA